>NW_023303661.1:0-15688 GCF_011077185.1 Oxyura jamaicensis | reverse complement strand
CTTACCCCTCTCTGAGAGAGGCGCATCCCATCCGGTGCCATCAGGCCCGGTGTAGCATAGACCTTCACATGATCAAAGAAACCAAAATTCTGCCAAACCAAAATCTCCTCAAGAACTCTTTAATTTCTGTTGGATTTGATTTAAAAACGTTGGTCCAGATTCACAATGAAGAAGATAGAATGTTCTCCGTGCCCCCAGTCCCCAAGAGTCTGTGCCATATTGCACTTAAAGAATTTAACACAATGAAAAACAATTGAGTTGGTTATTTATCTTGCCCTACAGAATCTCCTCTTCCAATGCCATGATGCATTCTGCTTTAACCTGTGGCTGGGCACTAATAGATTTCTACTATATGAAGACTACTGTCAGCCTGACTCCAGTAACTGACCTCTGAATGGGTGAGAGTCATGCTTCTTTTCTCACTAAGCTGTTTATTTTTTGGACTGCAGAAATAGTATCTAAGTCACAATAAGTAGGATCATTTGTCTCTAGCGTGTGTATACAATGTTCTTCACTTCCCACATTTCTTTTCACCTTTATGGCTCAATCTTCTATTGTAGATTAGGTGAAATCACAATTAGCAATGAGAAAAGTTAGTACCTCTAACTGAATATATTTTCATGGAGGAAAGAAGTAGGAGAGCTAAAATAAAGTCTTTCAAATATGTGTTCTTATTTATGAAATTAGCAATTGCATTATCTATTTGTAGTACTTTTTTTTTTTTTCTTTTTCAGGATCACAGTCAGTTAGAAAAGAGTAAAAAGATCCATCCCAGCATGAACACGGCATCTCCTCAGAGCTGAAGTTTCAGAACTTCATGAGAATAGGCACAAAAGGGTCAGTAAGAGACATGAAAAGAAGTGTATCCTTGTGGAAGGAAAGATAACAGACAGTAACTCGCTAATTCATTCCATCTGATTTGAGGCCTCTAACTGATATAGTTAGGAGTATAACTATAGGTTATAGTTATACTTGTTATAGTTATACTTGTTATACTATAGTTATATATACCTATAGCTATAGTTATAGTTATACTTTTAACCTTGTAAGGTTAAAAGATGGAGATACTTGAAGGAGACACCTAGATACTCTGAGAGGAAAGTTCAGATCTCAGACTAAAATGCTTTCTAGAGGGCTGTATGTCTCCCTTTGATCAAGGAAAATAGAAATGTTAGAACCTTACCTTGGGCACCTTCCTCATTTTCAAGTTCATTGGAATGAATATGGTTCAAAAAGTCCATGCAATCAATTGGCACACATGCAGAGGATATACTTCTGCATGCTCTTGAGCAATTCATTCAGAAATTTGGTAAATCATTTTATCATTAAAATAAAAACAAACAAACAAACAAATAAATAAATCACTATTAAAAGCAGTATGCCCACTTCCAAAATCATTAGAAGAGGCAGTTTGATTCAGATTGGGTGAAAAAGGAAAGGAGCGAGTGTCTTACACATAAGAAAATGCTTAGACATACTGAGAAAGACACATAACTAAGTGTGGAATGTGAATCTGGGTTTTTAGGTGCAAGAAGAGAGCATTAGAAATGATTTAATGTTTGCCATTTGTTTCTAGTATTGAAAGATAAATAAAAATGTTTATACTGAAGAAAGGCTAAATAGAGATTCAGTAGTTCTAAACTGAGAGATAAGTATATTGTGGACTAAATCTTCCATATCATCTTAAGAACTATCATGGGACACAGTTTAAAAACTTGTCCAAGGTCTTTCAAAACTTGGCTGATGCCCAGACTTTTGAGCTGTTTTATGGACAGTGATGAATATTGTCAACTTCTTTATATCGCTGTCTGGAAGTGATTGCTGTGCTCAGAATAGATAAAGTAATTGGCACCATGCTAAAGTAAGATTAGAAAAGGCAGACCCATAGTGCTCTGGGTGATGTTATGAGGGCAATAATTCTGAAAGAATACAAACAAACAAACAAAACAACAACAACAACAAAAGGTCACGTAAATGCAGGCTGTTTATAATTTAAGGCAGTGAGAGTAAAAAACCTCCAAGTAAGCAAACACAGAATCATAGAATCATTAAGGCTGGAAAAGACCTCCAAGATCATCTGGTCCAACATTTAACCTAGTACTGACAAGTCCACCAGTAAACAATGCTACCAAGTTCAGCATTTCACAAAGGCATTTCAAGTGTAGTGGCAGTTCACAAAGAAAAAGAGAGACATTATTTTCCAACCACCAAATGACTGCTCCTTCTAAGAAACAGTAAAACAGTTTCTTTATATAAGCAAGCTTTCACTTAACATTATGTCTTTCCTCACAAGGTTCTAAGATCACTTTATAGTTCCCTCATTTTGGTTCCTCAACTCTGTTTTATGCAAATCAGCTGCCAAATATCTAGAATTAACCTGTATTTTTATACAGATAGGACTTCAAACTTATCAAAAAGATAAACTTTCCCAATGAGAGGAGAAAGTTTGTGATCTAGTGGGAGAATCAGCCATGCTTATAGTGTCAGTCATCCTGTTCAGATTTGGGTTAAAACATGAAGCATGTTTCCTCAAAGGAGCTTTATCACATTCTTAACTTAAGACTTAATCTTTGAAGTCAGTTTCCAGTCATTGAGTGTAGAGGAGGACTGGATCAATCCAGACAGTGTGAAAACTTCCATAATACTACTGCTCATAAACCTGAGATGAATCCTGAAAAACACATTGAGATATATATAATATTCTTTAATAATGATTACATTTCAGGAATGATTGTTCAGCAAGTGTGGAGTATGAAAGCATGTCACAAGCTTAGGCCCCGAATTAGGATGGGTGTGTTCATTTAGGTTTGTGCCTGTACTAAAAGCATGATAGTCCTGAGCTTGCTTTTGTGAATCCAGTTTTGGTATTAAGGGTTTAAAAACTATACAAATTATCCATGCACAACAGAGCTGATTGTCTAAAGTTGTCAGGCAAATCAACTTAACAGGCAATCAGTAAGTTAAAGATGGAATTTAAATCTGTTAAGTATATAGAAATTAGAAGAAATACATATAAAAATCTACCAAGAGATTCTATCTAATGTTTAGCAATTAATGCTCAGGGAGAGAATAAATTCAGGTTTTTTGATTGTTTTTGTTTTGTTTTGTTTTGCTTTGTTCTTTCAGACATTACAAGTTTTATGTATATATGTATATATTGGAGTTTAATGTTTAATTAGAAAAGCAAAAAACTCCTCAGATAATTTCCTCACCAGCAGGTCCAGAGAACTGATCCTTCCCCTCCACTGGGCATTGGTGAGGCTGCACTTCTGGAGTATTGTGTCCAGTTCTGGGCTCCCCAGTACAAGAGAGAAAGAGAGACACAGACATACTGGAAAAAAAAAAATAAATAATAATAATAATGTAAGGACACCAAGATGGTGAAGGGACTGGAGCCTTTCTCCGATGAGGAGAGGCTGAAAACAGAGCTGGGATTGTTTAGTCTGGAGTAGAGGAGGCTCAGGGGAATCTTAGTCTATAAATACCTGAAGGAAAATATAATGAAGAGAGAGCCATTCTCTTTTCAGCAGTGCCCAGTGGCAGGACAAGAAGAAATGGGCACAAACTGGAACAGGAGAGGTTCAGTCTTAACTTCCAAAAGCACTTCCAAAAAGTGTGAGTTATGGAACACTGGAACAGGTTGTGCAGAGAGGTTATGGATTTTCCTTCCTTTGAGATCTTCCAAAGCAATCTAGTTGCCCATGGTACTGGGCAACCCGCTCTAGGTGTCCCTGCTTGATTAGAGGGTTGGACCAGATGACCTCCAAAGTTTCCTTCCAATCATAAACCTTCTGTGACTGTGAAAGTTTTAATATTTTTCATTTTTCTATATAAAGCATGTTTGGAGGAGTAGCTCAGACATAAGTGTATACTGTCAACATGCCTATGGGCAGATGAATCCTATCTGAAATAACTGTTATAGAAGTCATGATAGAATGAGAAAAGATTATTAGTCAAATGTGCCAGTGGTGAGTTGATAATCTAGAAAGAACTTTCTTTTTAGTGACACTGTCAGTGTGAGATTGTGTTAAGCAAAAGGAGGTGTAGCTGACTAAATGCTTTTACAGACGTGTGTCATGTTGAAGTCTTTGGATTTTTTGATGGTGGTGAAGGGGATGATGAGGATGATGCCTTTGCTTAGACATTTTGTTTTAACTCACTGTATGTGTTAACTAATATCAACTGTGGTTGATATTTATTACGAATTTCAAAAATGCCTCTGTTCACCCTCATTATCCAGTCTGTGGTAGTAAGTCAGTACATACTAAAGGTGCTTCAGAAAGTTAAAAAATGCTACCAAAATATGTTCAACAAGACATAGTATGCAGAGGGGTGAGGGAAATCATCTGTCCTTCTTCAGAGCAGGAATCAATATATAAATCCCATCTTTGGGGGTCCAGATCCTGGAATTCTTTGGAAGCATCCCAAGAAGGTGGGAATCATTCTTCTGAAGTGGAAGCTGTAGCTGATGACAGACAAATAGGTTATAAAAAAAAAGATGAAGAAGAGTAACATATTTTATATTTTGACCCATGCTGCATTTTATGAGGAGACTGATGCCGCAACTATAAGCTCCTTGTAGGCTTTAAAAAGGAGAATGTTTTGCTTTTGTTGTGGATAGTAATAGGTTTAGAAATAGTCTAATACATGGAAACAGTTTAATCCCATCAAAAAAGAAGGACTTTGTACTTATGTCAGACTAAGGTATTGTTTTTATAAAAACTGAAAGCCCTCCAGAGATCAGATGCCTCAATATTTAGAAAGGAACTAAATGGGAATTTTCAGGATTACAGGTTTGGATCTGAACTTCTCAATTACATTAAAGTCACATTTTAACCCTTATTTTATTTTATTTTATTGATTTTATTTTATTGATTTTATTTTATTGATTTTATTTTATTGATTTTATTTTATTATTTTATTTTATTGTTTTTCTTTTATTTTATTTTTATTCCCTTTTCTTTGATCCAGTACTTCCTAATTTGCAATAATGAAATAAGTTATTCTGTCTAAAAACATCATAAATATTAAAGCATTTCAATCACTAAAAAAAAAAAAAAAAAAGTTACTCTTACAGAATGAGAAGTAATGAATGTATTATGAACCTATCAACTGACAAGGTGTGTTATCTTGGAGTATGTCTTTGACACAAACATGACTAGAAAAGGCTTTTTCCTAACTGAAAGGTTTTTATATCCTTCTTATAACTGAGATATCAGTGCTGCTAACATGAAGAGATTCCAGAAAATACCTTTTTATGATAACAGAATGAAAGTATTGGAACAGTGTTTAATTCTGTTGTCTCAGAAATCATAACCCTAAGGAATATGAATCAACTGTACCTCCAACAACCTTTAATAGAGAAATGGAGAAGAATGAGTAGAGGCTTCTTAGCTTTTGTTTTTTGTTTGTTTGTTTGTCCTTTGCTTAAACATGGATATAGAATTATTTGATGTGGATTATTAAAACAAACAATGTTCATATCACAATATTTACTTCATTTAGGCTTGATAATACAAACCTTGTAGGCAGCCTAAAGCAGTAGCTTAAATTTTAACTAAAGATACTGAGATGAAAGCTTACACATACGGTTTGATGGCAGAAAATGCTGGTAGAAATGTTGCCATTGTTGAAATTTTTAGGTTGAAAGGATAAAATCATGAGGATCTTAAAATCACTGGACTCCTGAGACAAAATGGGTACTTAAATTGTTTGTTATTCTTAACAATAACTAATGTTCTGGAAGGAAAGTAAAGAAGAAAAAATATATATATCAATAAGAAGCAAGTAAAAAGGAAAGGACTCAACTGGACTGTAGAGCAACATAAGCAGAAAATTGGTAATAGGCCACGTTGATCTAGCTATAGGACAAAATTACTCTCAATTATGTCTTTACATTTTTGGTTTATAAAATTTATATTTAAAATGTTATTTTTTTTTCAAAATGAAATAAAATATCTTCTAAATTGTCAAGTTTGGTAATAAAAATAAACAACATGATACTTATTCCCTGCATCTTATAATGCAGGAAATAAGATCTGGCAGGGGCTGCAGGCTCCCTGATTGATAAAACAATAAAAAATAAATATATATATATATTGGTCACATCCATTACGAGCATATTAGCATTTTTATTTCAAGTAATAATCTGAACTATTAAAAAACTTTTCACTAGTTTTGAAAATTATTTTCAAAAAACACTAAGAAATTAAACCTTTTAAGAAATGAGCAGTGGATACTAATTAATACTAGAGAAAATAGGCCATGAAGCAGTTTTGCTAATGACAGGAAATTATTATTATAGAAGTGGTTAGAGTCCATGTTTTGATATTAAGTCACTATTTTAAACTCTTTAAAAAAAAAATAAATACATTCTATAGGTAAAAATTACCAGCAGCTGCAGAAGATCATTGAGAAAGCTGAATTTGTAGAAAATAAATTAATGGAATTTAAAGACTGTAAACATTTTTAAATGCTAATGAATTAATAACTGGTAAGAAAATGTAATTAAAACACAACAAATACAAAAAAAAACTTTGGAAAATCTTAGTCCTTATCTATGTGATTTAGAAGATTTTAGAATTTTGTAAACACTTTAGTGATTAAAGATCTTGTCATTTTAAGGTTAGACTCTTTGAGGGATTTAATTACAACCTTTGGTGTCCAAATTTAAAACTCAATCCATGGTGTTTTCAGTCAGCTGGCACTCAGACTACTTGGATATGCAAGTTCCTAGTAAGATCCTTACTGCTTCTCATGAATGTCATTTACCAGCTTAACTGCTAGGAGGCATCTGCATCTTTAAGCTCTTTCCAACTAATACTAGTTGGGAACACTACTAATTGGAAATACTACTAATAATACTAATACTATTTGATAGTAGAAACTGTTCTCAAGAATGATCACCAAACTGGTCCTTGTGTCAAACCCATTAACTTTAACCTAATGCTTACCAAGTCACTGGGATATTGAAAGTTTGAGAATGAGAGATTTGAATTTGTAGGAGTACTTGGCATGTTCTCCAGAAAGCATCTTAAACTGTGGCTCAAGTTCTTATACTAATCCTCTTTCCCATTGTGAAAATTATTTAAATATCAGTGACAAATATTTTGGTATAAAGTGTTACTGATCAGTCAGCTTATTTACGTGAAAGGCACAAAGACCAGTACTTTTCTATGTAAAATCGTACAGGGTACTATTTTTATGGAGAAGATTGAGATACACAACTTTGAGTGCCCTTAAACAAATGTCTGTAAGGAAATGAACAATCTAAGTTAAAATGACTGTCAAATAAAAAATGGGGATGCTTGAATTTCTGCCAGTAGGAGTTCATCTATTCATCTACTGACTGTTCAGTGTGTGATCAGAAAACAAGAGCTTTCTTTATTTTTATTTTATTATTATTATTATTATTTTCCTACAAAATTGCATTCATAGCAGTGAGTTCATAGCAGAAAAAATAGACCTTGAGGTGGATACTTAATTCATTAAGCGAGGCAGGAAAGCCTACATTTTCTGTGGATCTACATTTCTGTGGAGTAAATGTCTCCATACTCTGCACATTGCTTTGTAAATCACAGAATCATAGTTGGAAGGGACCTTAAAGGAATCTAGTTCCAGTCCCTTTGCCATGGGCAGGGATATCTTTCTCTAGATCAGGTTGCTCAAAGACCCATCCAACCTGACCTTGAACAGTGGGACATCCAGAACTTCTGTGGGCAACCTGTTCCTGTGCCTCACCAGTTTTAGTGAAGAACTTCTCCCTAATATCTAATCTAATTCTCCCCTCTTTTAGTTTAAAAACATTACTCCTTGTCCTATCACTACACACCCTGACAAAAAGTCCCTCTTCTGCTTTCTTGTAGGCCCCCTTCAGACACTAGAAGGCTATAGTGTATCCCCACAGCCTTCTCTTCTCCAGGCAGAACAATCCCAACTCCGTCCCCAACTCCCCAGTCCCAAATCTTATTACAAGACAATATTTTTTCCTCAGTGTTGGTAAATCTATGTCTATCAATTAGCAATGTAGATTTCTCAGGGTGGCAGAATACATAAGAAAAGGATGTTGCATTCCTGAGGCTCAGGCACCTTTGGTCTTAAAGATTTAGGTCTTAAAGATTCTTAAATCTTAAAGATTTAGGTCTTAAAACTTAGGGTTCTTATAATTCACTGAAATGTAGCAAACATGGCCCTTATACCCTAAGTGAATATAGCAGTGGTATGGAAGTGAATACAGTGACTGTATCTACACCCAGAATAAAAGAATAAAGAAATAATTGATGGTCATAAACCACTCAGACAGCAGTGTATAAAGAATTCAAAAATAAAAAGGCTAACACTTAGTGAAGTGACTTGCTTAAATGCATTTCATCCAGAGTTGCTTAATAAAGAGGCAGGTCAAAATATTGAACAGACTACCAAAAGGGGCAATATGGAAAGAGCTATAAATCGCTCTTGAAATGCAGAAAGGAAGAACTCTGGAAAACCTTTCAGAAACGGAAAAAATTCAAGAGTGCATAGATTAATTGGATCAAAATGACAAGATAAAACTTGATAGATATTTGTTTGGTGTTATTATAAGTTGTTCTCAAGAGTCAATTAGTTTTTCTCTGGTCATTAACCATGTTAATGGTTTGTTTGCCATATTGGAATTTGAGATTCCCATGGAAGATCTCAGACTGTTATTTTTATAGAAATATATATATATATATATATATATACATCACTGGCACATTGCTTAGCAACATTTTCAAGTCAGAGTATCTGCATATCAACAGGAAGTTGGACAACACAGAAAATTTGAAAATATTTTATATTTATATATATAAAGAAATGATAAAGTAAAGTCAGGTTTCTTGAATTCACTGTCCCTTAAAAAATAGAAACCTTATCTTCTGACAATTATCTGTAAACCAACAGGAACTGAGGGAATAAGAATTTTTATCTAACATTAGTAAAAAATCTCTGCAATTCAGGAAGGAAAGGGGTATTCCAATATGCAGATGTCTTTAATTACACTCTCATTTGCTTTATGCCAATCAGGTTATATTTTCTTCCCCCGGGAAGATTATTTTAAACCAAATCTTCTTATTGACCATTACTGGTGCTTTCAAAGACACCTGCTCCTTTTCCTTCAGATCTCCAGAGAATTGTTCTTCCTTGTGGTAACCCTGGTCTTTCTAGAGTGAAACGGAGTAGCAGACTATAACTTGCAGGATTGATTCCCTGTGTTGGATTTTCTGCAGTATTTTACTATTTGAAAATAGAAGATGGGGGTCTTTCTTCCCTATAAATAGCATCTATTTCTTAAATGTTCAAAAGAATAAAAAAAAAAAAAAAAAAAAAAAGTGATAACATGAACATATTTTTTATCTTTTCAATGACCTCATATTGCTCTAAGGTAATCAAAGACAGATTCCACAGATTCCAGTAGCAATGAATGACAAATTTTATATATTCCTTCATCAGCAACCCTCTCACTTGTTCTCCAAGCATTTGTTATTTTTCACCTGTTTAGTCAAAACAGTCAACAGCCTATGTACTGTTTCAGAAAAGAATGTCCCTTTCCTAATGAGGGCTGCATTTCTAACACTTGGTATTTTTATTAAAAGCCACACATATATATACACACCCATATGAAATTCCTATTTCTAGAAAGAGTCTGGGCTGAGTAATCAAAAGTGATCTGTAATAGTTGTTTCACTGTGGGACTGAAGGATACCTGTGTCTTTGTTGTACTAAGTTGCCCTCATTGTCCTAAACCACACAATCGAAATTTGGAAATGTTAGTGTTTTCTCCTTCAGCAGAAGAAATGTCTTAAAATTGTCTTGCCGTATTCAAGAACACAGTCAAACAGTGATTTTCTAAAGGGTGTCTCTCCTTGTCTTATTTTGAGTTCTTTCTTTCTGTTTTTTAATTTCAATGCCTTTTACTGAGGCCTCCATAACATACATGGACTCTTGGTCATAGAAACATTCATTAGTTTCTTAGAAATAGGTCTAGATTGATCTGGAATGGAACCTGGAAGTGTAAATTCCTTAAGAGTAATAACGTCTTCACAAAACAGAGGAGCTTGCAACGGACCTCTGGAGATCATCTAGTCCCTGCTCAGAGCAGGATTGGCTACTAAAAGTTGCTTTCAAAAGTCTTGTCTTTTGAGTATCTCCAAGGATGAGAGTCCACAACCTATCAGGGCAACCTGTTCCAGTGGTTGACATTCCATACAGGAAGAAAGCTTCTTATGTTCAGATGGAATTTCCTGTATTTTATTCATGCTTATTGCTTCTGGTCTTTCACTGAATATCACTGAGATGAGTCTGACTCTATCTTATTTACAGTTTCTCATCAGTAATAAATATTGATAGGATCACCCTTAAGCTTTCTCTTCTCCAGGCTGAACAGTCCCAACTCTCAGCCTTTCCTTAAGTGGCAGTTACTCCAGTCCCTAAAGCATATTTGCGGCCCATTCTGGATTCACTCCACTAACTCCTTGACTCTCTTGCAATGGAGAGACCAGAACTGGACACAACATTCTACATGTTTCTCAACATGTTTCTTCCTTCTTGAAAGCAAGGATAACACTACATGATCTGCTGGCAATAGTCTTCCTAAAGCAACCCAGGATGCTGTTGTTTTACAAGGGCACATCACTGAAATGAGTTCAATTTGTTGTCCACCAGGACTCTCAAGTCATTTTCTGCCAAGCAGTTTTTCACCCAACTGGAACCCAGACTGTACTGATGCACATGGTTATTCTTTCCTAAGTGTGGGACTTTGCATTTCTGCTTACTGAACTTTGTGAGAGTCTGGTTGCTTCATTTCTTCAGCCTTTCAAGATTCTTCTGAAAAGCAACACAGACATGATATCATCTGTAATCCTTTGGGAGGTATAGTCTGTGCACATTATCCTGCACATTTAGCTCGCTAGCCTAGTCTGTCATTTCCTCATTTGATTTTTGGTTGTCATCTCCCTTCTTGTTTATTCTTAGTTTAAGGCTCCTTGACTGGTGGGTCATCTTACTGGCAAAGACTAATGCTTCTGATTTGTCCTATGTCTGTTGTCCATTGATTTATATCTAAAATGTGATACAGAAGTCTGATAGTATATAAGGTAGTAAAAAGAGAATATTTCTCCAGACTTCCTTTTTAATTAGCAGTTCCATATTTCCGATCTCTTAAAGCTTTATTACTGTTGTCCTCAACCCCTCCCCCCCCCCCCCAAAAAAAAAGAAACCCTTAACCCATTTCTCACTGTCCCTAGTCCAATATAATACATGCTCTCTGACTCAGACACACATGGTGTTTGCTCCTGCTGTCATGCAAGAATTCCTTCCTAAAATCACAGTACGAATCTATCTCTGTTCTTTCACTGGATAATAAAAAGGAATTACTTGTATGTGTTTATTGCATGCATACATAATAGATATAACATAATATGAATTATAAAATTATTAATATATAGCAATATATGTACATTATGATATATATGTATGTAATTATAATATTAATATATAGGTACATAGATCTTGATACAAACGTGCAAATGTAACCAACTAACTCTTGAAAAGCCAAATTTGTAAGATAAGTTTTGAATTTATCTTTAAATACTGTTAGATTCAATAATTATTTTTCTGTGTTGAGAATGTGCTGTAACTCTAACTAAGCCTAACATTCTATTGATGAGAAAGCTTTGACTTAATTGATGATTAACATACTTTTTTATTTATCATTACAAAGTGCCACTGTTCCTCCGGTAGGAATTTCTGAAGTATCTGTGGTTAATCCCACTGAAAAAAAAATATTATTTATATTTAATATTAAACTGGAATAGAGAGAAAAACATACAGGTGATTTGTTTGCATCAACCTGTGAAGCTTAAGAAGATTATCTGCTTCATCCAAGAACAATATTTTCAGGATGCCTTTGTATTTCCCACATGGATGTCATTGGTGCAAGAATTACCATGACATGCAAGATCTATCCCTGATAAAATGAGGTATCACTCTGTTAGTTGCCAAGGAAGGTAGATTATTCCCACAGTGCCATTTGCCTTTCAGTAACACTGGAGTCAAGGGTAATGATATAGTTTAAAATGATTTGGTTAAGGGTTTCCTCAGTAAATGGGAAATATGAAAGAAAGATTTTTCAGTGACTTACATATTTCAGCCAGCAGTCTGATAACAGTCTTGCTTGTGTTTGACTTACCTCACATGAAAATGTCAACAACTAAATAGTCTAGAGCTGCCTCATCCACTTTGTGCTATAGGGCTATAAAGACAAACCCTATTTGCCATCTGTCATTGTGTTCATTTCAGACTGCTCCAAGTTTAGGGTTGCACCAGCTCTGATTTAGTTTCCAGACAAACTGTAGCATAAACAGGGCAGTTTCCCATTCCCATTTTAAAGTTACCTTAGTTTCAACATGGTCAGCATTCCAAAAGCAGTTTCTACTGTCTCTAGTAAACAGGGATTTCCAAAAATTTTCAGTCAGTGTAAATGATGAATTAAGTGTCTCTAATTCTGAATAAACAGTATTTCCTGTGTAGGAAAGTATGTACTAGAATCTAAAGGCACCAAAGTATGTCCTTATAAGCAAATCATGTGTGGCCTAACTTCTTAAGTCAAAAGGGAAGCAAGAGATGAAATAATGATAGGGCATGACAGCTCTTGACAAAGAAAGCAATTAGCTTGACAAAGACAACAGTTAGTTTGTATCCCCTGTAATGGAAGACAAGCTTGAAAAGTTGGTTTTAACAGAACAATGATAATCTGAAAAGTCAAAGAGAGAGCAGAAAATAATGAAAAAAAAATCACTAGTATGACAACATAACATAAAACAAATAAAAGATTTCTTATCAGAAAGTCATTAAATATAATAGTTATAACGAGGTACATTGGTATGAGTCAGAGACTTCAAATTATTTTTTATAAGGGTTATTACTTACATATATTGCTAATAATAAAGAAATTTTGACTATATGATTACTTGGGTGGGGGAATGAGGGGGGCTGTTTCACCATCAAACATTGTTTGTCCACAGGACAATTGCTAGTAGATTGCTTAGTGATTGATCTGATCACATGCTGCAGGCATCCTTCCTTCTTTCAAACTGATAAAAGTAAAATGACTAAGCTACTTTATCAGTGGGAGAAAGAGAGACACCCTGATTAAGAAAATAAAGTGAAAAAAACAAAACAAAACAAAACAAAACAACAACAACAACAAAAAACATGAACATAAATGTGGAAAGGTGGAAGTGAGAAGTAACAGAAACAACCTAGTAGTATTAATATAAATGGTTATGACTAATTCTGTTCATTACTCTGACTCAAATGGACCTGTACTCTCATGGAAATCTGACTACCTACACAGACATACCAATATTTAGGAAAGCAAAAATCTAAGTATCGTAACATGTATTTATTTAAAAATGTTTGATGAGTCTGAGATCCAGGCTTTCCCAGGGAATCTCTGCTTTCTGTACCTGACCATACTTTATCATGCATAATCATTACTTTTTTTGTGTTAAAAATATTTTAAAAATTACCTCTTATTTATATGCAGAGCTGTTTATACACATATTCATTTATGCATATAAATGAAGTACTATTTCTACTTTCCAATACAGGATCAGTTATAATTTGTCTTAAATAAATAATAAGGACTGTTATGTGCATAATGTGCATCTTAGTTAATAAGTAGGTGTTTAGTATATTGAATACTTTACAAATAGCGGTTTTTAATTTTTATATAGAAAGATTGAGTATCAGATCAGTTATTGAATTGAAAAAAGAGAGTGATATTTAATGGAAGGCAGTAAGGATAGCTTTTCATTGACTGACTGAATCTGTTTCTACATTAAAGATAAAATTTTCTGTTTACTACTCTGAAACTTAAGAGTTATAACTGTAGTTTTCCAGTCTGGCCTATGATTAATGAGTTCTATCATCAGCTGTATTAAAGAACGGAATGAAAACTTAATGGCCAAAGAACACATATATCTTCAAATATAACAAATAAAACTAAGAGATAAAAGGTGTCCAAGTTGTTCACAATTCCCTTGATGCTGACATTTTTAGAAAATTAAGTACACGCACACATACACAGTCAATAGTTATACATCTTGTAAGACATTCAACCAGCTCTCACTCTAATAGCTCACATAGTTAAACAGATGTTGGAATACAGGTACTCTGTGTGTCACTGAGTTAAAATAATTCAGTGAACTAAGGAGAAATAGAGCATAAGCTGAAATCCCAAAGAGGAAGGTGAAAAAGGGAGAAGCGAAATGACCATTTGTTCAGGATGGATCTGTAATTGAAATTGTAAGAGAAAAATCATATTGCTAACTTGAGATATTTATCTTAGAAGTAACCTTCTCTATTGCCCCCCTCCCAAGAAGGGAATGTACCACTTTCTCCTGAAAGTTCTTATTTGTATGTTTGTTTTTGCTTTTTTTCACCTGTTTCTGTGGGACAAAATTTTACATATTGAAAGGAAGAAATGTAGCTTTCTCTGAGTGAATGACATTCTTTTATGACATTTAGAGTCCATTAAAATAGCAATAAAATCAAATGCTGAATGTTTGAAATAAAAGAAAAGAACACATCACCCTGGAAGAAGTAAAACTGAGAGTGAAATGGACAAAGGTATTCTTCATATTAGTCTCCTGGTTGGCTGGGATTAGTTAACTGCTTGTTTTCCACATTTGTTCTTTGCTCAAAACGTTGCTCAGTGATACAGATTGGTTACCATGGGCCATGATGCTAATGATGAAGAAGGCCAGGCAACCCCCTTGCTCATATTAGCCTTTGCAGTCTTTCTAGCCTAAAGGTAGAACTTTTAAAATTGTATAGCCCCCTTTTGAACTCATATATATAAAAAAAAAAAAAATGTTCAAGAAACAGTAACATTATTACAATTAAGATAACTTCAATCATAAATATATTTTATTTTTCAATCATAAATATATTTTGGAGTTGTGTTTATAAAACAAAAAACACAAACGGTGTTTTACAAACCTCCAAAAAATAATAAATGTTTTTCAGAGGGAGAAAACCAAGCACACAAAGCTTAACTAAGTAGCCCAAAGTCATTTACAGAGCTAGAATCTGAAATAAGAACTTCTAGACACAGGTCAATGAACAATAGTGGTGCAACCTGCCTCTATTTTAGTATGGTAATCAAGATGATATGACTGCCTTAAGAGTTCCATTTTAATTTTCCCTGCATAGATAAAAAGCAATTTAAACTGAGAAATAACAAATGTCTTATTTCATATAAATAAAAGATGGAATAGAAAGAAGGTCAGAGAAATTACTCAAGCAAAGAAAAAAAAATCACAGAGGTGAGCTTTCAATCCAGAAAATGTTGCTATTGTTTTATTGATACCACAAAAGGGGGGGGTGGGGGGGGGGCTCAGGAAGGATAAAACTATTGCTTTACATTTCCAGAAATGTTGAAAAGAAACGAAACGAAACGAAACGAAACGAAACGAAACGAAACGAAACGAAACGAAACGAAACGAAAAGAAAAGAAAAAAGAAAAGAAAAGAAAAGAAAAGAAAAGAAAAGAAAAGAAAAGAAAAGAAAAGAAAAGAAAAGAAAAGAAAAGAAAAGAAAAGAAAAGAAAAGAAAAGAAAAGAAAAGAAAAGAAAAGAAAAGAAAAGAAAAGAAAAGAAAAGAAAAG
>NW_023303660.1:0-12399 GCF_011077185.1 Oxyura jamaicensis | reverse complement strand
AAAAACCCAAGATCTCTGCGTTGGCACCAGCCCCGGAGCCACGTGTTTAACAGGTGGGCTTTCCTGGTCCTCTCCATACCCCTCCCTGTCACCGTAAGGATGGACGAAAGCACTACCTGCACTCCCGCTCCGCCCACTAACCGTCCCAGCCCCCTAAAGTCTCTTTTGATTGCCTTCAGGCTTCTGTCTTCAATGTCGTCACTGCCCGCCTGGACTATCAGAAGAGGATAATAATCAGAGGGGCGTACCAGGTTGGGAAGCTTCCTGGCAACGTCCCTGACCCTGGCCCCAGGGAGGCAGCAGACTTCCCTATGGGTAGGGTCAGGCCGACAAATAGGGCCCTCTGTTCCCCTAAGGATAGAGTCTCCCACAACAATCACCCTTCTTTCTTTCTTGATGGAGGCAGTCCTGAGGCGTGGAGTCGACCTCCTCGCCCTAGGCATCCTCCTGGGAACACTTCCTACCTCTTCCTCAGTTGCTGTTGATCTCTCAGTCTCCAGGGCCTCAAACCTGTTGTGTAAGGGCACCTGGGAAGGTGGGGCCGGAAGGGGAGGGCATCGCCTGCCATGTCGAGCAGGGACCTGTCTCCATTCCTCCTCAACTCCCAGATCCCCTCCCTCTGCCCGACGGCGACAAGGCAGGGGCTCCACCCCCATTTGGGGTGTCTCAGCCCGGTACCTCTCCTTGAGGCCCTGCAGGGAGTTACTCCACAAGTCTATCTCCCGCTCACACTCCCTGATGGCCCTCAACCTCTCCACCTCCTCCTTGAGCTCCGCCACCATGCGGATCAGGTCATCCACCTGCTCGCACCTCACGCACGCAGCGTCTCTGCCTCCCGCCGATGGCAGCAGCAGGCTCTGACACTCCCTGCACCCGGTGACCTGAACCGCTGCATTCTTTAACGGGCAGTCGGTCTGGGTGTGTACCGACCTCCTGGAGAGCCCACCGTGCCTGGTGGAGACCATTATCGCCTAGCTAACGACTGTCATTAAGAGGTGTTCGTGTGGGCAGGCGATTGCTCTCCGCCCTGCCTGCGCGAACTGCCGCGCCACTCCCCTCTGACGCGCCACGCCCTGTTTGCCCGTCCTGTTCGCCCCGCTCCTGGTCGCTCGCGCTCCCTAGGGGCTGCTTTTGAACGGCCGGGGAGGGGGCGCTGCTGGCTCCGCCTTCTCCTCGTCAGCCTCCCTCACGAGGGCTGCCGGGTCCTGGCGGCTCCCTGAAGTCGGCTCGATGCCGGAAAATCAGCCCTGCCTGGCCCGATCCCCCGCTCCGCTGCAGAACGCGTCTGCTCCGGAGCCGATCGCCTCGGCAAATGGCCGCCTTTTAATGTTTCCTTACTATTCACTTTGCCCAAATGTTGAGTGAAAAGTGGACAAGAACAGAGTGCTTCTAGCTGGAATGAGCACAGAGTAAAGCCCTCATTAACCCTTTTGTGCCTATTGTCATGACTTACAGCAAAGGACAAGTACAGGGGTCAGCAAAATTTCCATGGACAAATTATAGTTTGTAAGAAAATTGTAGAATATATTAATTAGAATTTTGGGACTGGTTACAAAAATATTTAAGTTCTCTGAAGTTGACCCTGAAAATTTCCATCTCCCCTCTCCTTCCCTTCCTCTGATCAGACATAGTCATTGCAAATTGTGCACATCATGTGCATACTCTCATAACAACTCAAACAAAACACAGTCACCATGTAATTTTAACTTCATACCAATAAATAAATAAATAAATAAATAGATAAAAAACAAACAACAACAACTAAACCAAATATTCTTATTGCTCATTGCTATCAAATTTAATTCTGAAATGAGAAACTGGCAGAATGGGAAGATCCATTAGCCCTCTTGTTATTCTCTTCTTTCAGACTTCTTCCAGCTCTGTTTACTTTCCACTTCCCTTTATACATTTCCAATCCCTTACCATATAATTTTGTATCTGTCTGGTGCTTTTATTAGTGGAGTGCCATTTTAACTAAGCTTTCCATCTGTGAGAGAAGGAATCCTTGCCATAGACTTGCCCAAAGTTCACCTGCCTAATGTTATAAAGCCATGGAAGAGATGCAAATTCTTGTTTCCTAAAAACACTAATTTTAATCATATTTTTTATTTGTTTCTCATGGCATTGTCTAACTTTATTAACCTGACCCAATATGATTCAAGAAGGGATCTTTCTGAGCCAAATTTCCAGAAGAGAACAGCTCACAGCTTTGCTTTCAGTTGTAGCCACTGGTCCTTATCACATTTGAGTTCCAAGGTCCTGCTTATTACGTCACTTGCCAATCCAGGAAGAGAGAAAGGATATGAGTACTGTTTGCTTTCCCAGATAAATATAAAATAGACTTCAGTGGAGCACAAATCTGAGAAGAAACTACAGGCTTTAGCTTAGGTGTAGACAGAATCACACTAGATATCAGAATGCATTGTCAAGACTGGTCATTTGTTAACAACTAAAGGGAAGCATGTTAGAGTTGTGGATATGTTTAGACATAAAAAGTGGCAAAGGCATGGGTGTGAAGGTTTCCAGTGATAGCACTGGTGACAAAGTCATTTTAGCAGCCTTCATAAGTTTATGACAAGTTCTGATGTGCTGCAGTGAGTGTTACATGACATACTCCATGCTCAATCTCTACCAGCTGAGAATCTGTTATTCTCTCTTCTCCTCCCCCAAATTCATCACTCAAAGAATCATATTTAAAACTTATGCTAGTTCTTTTTCACATTATTATCACATAAAAATTCAAAAACTGGATGTACTCAGAGATAAGAGGAAGTTATTGTCTTTGTGACATTGGTACTCTTGGACAGATACAGAAAATGCAAACTACAAAAAACGTGTAAATGAATTTGAGATTCTCAGATTCAAAATTAATATCCTCAAAACTTGTATTCCTGTACTTCCTGACCGCTGAAGGTACCTGAAATTTTGCAGAACAAGTCCTGCCTCTGTGCATGCATTGAAGTCTAGGTTGAACTAAGAAGCTCATCAGCTAACTGACATTCAAGTCAAGTCAAGTATATCAACCAGTACATTTTTGTTCTAAAATCCAGGACTGGATTCCTCTCACACAACCTGGACATCTAGAAACTAACCATTCACCTTGACTCTCCCTACCTTAAATGGAGACAAATACCCCCGCAGACTGGTTCATGTCATCTAAAGATATCCCTTATGAATCACCCTGTGACAATATCTGTCCTCGTTTGACTGGAGAGAGAAATCCGAATTTAAGGAGTAGTTTTATGCAATGTTATGTTTGGCATAATGATGTCACAAGGTATGCTAATATGCTTGAGATCCTATCCTGTGCCCTGTACTACTCCACAAATATTGAAAGAACTAACAAAATTTTTAAGTTATATTTTTAAGTCCATGCTTTAAATCCATGTTGCTAATAAACTAAAAGTCGTATCAAACCATAGCCTTGGACTTTGACAATGAAATTCCAATTATTTGCATGAGATAACTCTTACTGATGTGTACACATTGGTCTAGTGATCAGAACATTTGGCAAGAAGTCTGGAAATCCTAGGAACCATATTTTTGTCCAATGGGTTCTCTCCTGACATCTTTACCTCCCAATGGTCAAAACTCAAATGACTTTTTTGTTGTTCTGGAGTGGCAACATTCTCTCAACTTCCTCTTGAAGCACTTCCACTGTAAAGAAAACAATTCCTTTTTCTTTAAAGTCTAATGATTCTTTCTTGGAAAGAAAGGACAAGGTTTCTAGTTGCTGATCAATTTTACATGGCTTCTTCTCCAGTGTTCGGTCTTCCTGTTTGGCTCACCCACTTTCCACAAAGGAAAATAAATGTGTCTAATTTATGCTCCATTCTCTGAGTCAGGCACCTCAAAGTTAAATTTACAACAGCAAACTTTACAGTACTGTGATTGATCTCTCTGTACCTATCCTTGCTTAAATAAATTCCATTTACAAAATACTAGTGCAGAGCCAACCTTTCAAACATTCTCAAATGTTGGGGTACATCAGCAGGAGGATGAATAAGATCTTAATCAGGCCCGGTAAAACTCCCTAGTTTGAAAATAAATAAATAAATAAAATAGATTTGAATGAACACTGTAATTGAGGAAAGATAGTCTATGGATTCAACAGAGGGGAAAAAGGCTAATGCTTTTAAAATGTAGACTGATTAATGAGGCTGTCATAGAATTTATTTATAGGTACACTGTACAAAGTATCATAATCTCTGGGCAGATTTATAACAAATTAAATCCATCATAGTTTAGAAATCATGAAGCTGATTTGACTCAAAAGAAAAATTCACACAAGCCAATCAGAGGATTATAAGTGAGGCAAAGAAGTTGCAAAGAGAAAGTGTTCTGAAACTTTTCCAATGTGTGGGTCATATTTCCCTTGACTCCCCCTTTCTCCTACGGGTCAACATATAGAAAATTTCACAGCTAAGTATCAATCTTCTGTAACAGCAGCAACTGACTACTTTAAATAGAGGCATTTAGAAGGTATTTAATGTAATTTTAGCTGTTTTTAACAAGATAGCAGCTGTAAATGTAGAGGAACCCATGCTTTACTAGGCAGTTCTCTGTAGACCTCCAGCAAGTGCTCCATGAATCACTAATGGTGCACGGTCTACAGTTGGGAGCTATTGATTTGGAGAAAGCCCAAATAAGTAAACACATAGACCCTGTAGTACATGATGAAGGTCACTAAACAGACAAAATGAAATTTCCCCTACAGCAACATGTGTGGTGCATTTCATATACTGAAAAATCCAAAAATAAAATAAAATATAAAATAAAATAAAATAAAATAAAATAAAATAAAATAAAATAAAATAAAAATAGCATTTGGGATTTCAGATATTATAAATATACTAAAGAAAGAACATTGACAGAAAAGACTCAGACATATAGGGGCAAGACACAGACGATCTGGGAAATGACAATGGTAGGACTCCAAACTCTTTTCAAAAGAATGACAAGCCTGCTAATGTAACCAGTCTTTAAATCCTTATTCCTAGGGATCTGAAAGGCTATCCAGACTAAGCCAAAAGGAGTGGGAGAGAGAGATGAGCCTTTTGTAATTTTCCTGTCTCAGAGAAGATAGCAGCCAACAAGTGGGAAGCACGCTTATAATCTTCTAAGGGCCAGAGTTTTTTGTTTGTTTGTTTGTTTGTTTGTTTTGTTTTGTTTAAAAAAAAAAAAAAAAGTAGTCTGGCAGAGCAGTTTGTGAAGTTGAGTGTATGGATATGCTACCAGACTTGAAAAAGATGAAAGAAGAAAAAAAAAACAAAAACTAAAACAAACAAACAAAACTATTATTACAATCATTCAGAATACAGAATATAACACAATGTTAAAAGGAAAAAATGCTTAGAAATGATTCATTTCCAAGCCTACGGTTATGTCTTTGGATATCAATATAACATTTGATGATACCAGTTCCTCTTGTTCCTTTCATAACTCTATAAATGTTAACTCACAGGCAGCCTCACTAGCACAAGAACATAATAGCATAAAGGATTTTGGTTATATTGAGCACTGGATAATTTTGTTGACTAAAACCCTTCAGCCTAGAAGTGCTTTATTTTCAGGCTCCACTATAATTAGTTGCAAAGGTTATTTGAGTGAGACGTGAGGCAAGGCTGGAAGGTTATTGTTAAATGAAATCAATTTCACCTCCTTTTTTTCTTGCTCTAACATTTTCTTTTAAATCTATAGTGAAGAAATAGACTATCAGACAGTCATTTACCAACAATGACTTGTTTGGTAGTTTCAACAATATGTTCAGAAACAATGAAGGGATTCAGGTGATGCCAACCTTTGATTTTAATAGTTCTCTGCCTCTGTCAGGAATTACATATTCCAAGCATGGTCAGCTTCTTCAGCCTTAAGGAAGACAGTGCTGACCTACATAAACTTCTCACACTTGAACTGAAGTTTGAGCAGAGGTAGCACGTCCCACCAGCTCTGTTTAATCTCCCAGATTTGAGCAGCCTCATACATTACTGATGCTCCATAGTTTTCAAGATCAAAAGAAAAAAGAAGTAACTCCAGAAAACCTGGTCTAGTTTTATAGTGCATGAATTCTAAAACAAAGGTCTCAAGGAACCACAGTGCATCCCATGCTCTTAAGTGGGCTGGATGGAAGAAACATTCCAGCACAAGCAAAGTAATAGACTCTTGGTTTAAGAACCATGTTAGGGAATTGAAACTTGCCCAGGTATGTCACAGAAGTGAGAGCTGCTAAGAGTGAAAAATCATCATCCCCTTCTCTTATGCCCCTCTATTACACAATACATCAATGTTGCAATTATTCACATTTCAGATTCTGAAATGGTTATGTTTTTGTGTTCATTTTCTTGAGCAAAACTTGGCAGACACAAAAAGAACCAGCTTGAGATGGATTTGTGAGAACACACATACCTCTATACAGACAATGAAAAAAAAAAATATATATATATATATATTTTAAAGCTGAAAAAATATGCCTTTAGTGACTACTTAAGTCCTGACTAGAAAAGATAGTTGCTGAAAGCATACCAGTGATTAGTCTCTTGACCTTTCTTCAACTTGAAGTCATCAGCTATTGTTCATCACTGATAATAATAATAACCTTTATTTTATGAGGTGAGTGGCAGACAATCTGTAGAGACCACAGTCTTTCACAAGAGCAACATGCTTGAAAAAGAAATTATATTTAGTAGGCTCGATACAGTGAAATTAATTCAGAACTTTTACATCAAACACTAGAAACATTAAACACTATGTAAAATAATAATAGTAATAATAATAATGCAAAATGACTTTTAAAGGAAAAAGCTGTAGCAGAAGGTTGTGCAGCAGAGTAGTAAGTTATTTTCCCTTTACTTTTTTTTTTTTTTTCCTTCTCTCTCTGAGAAGAAAGAAAGTTTCTGAAAGTTTTCTTTTCCTTTGCTGTATTTTGAAAGGGAAGAGGAAGAAAATCTGAGACTGTATGAAAAGTTACATTGAATATCTTATCTTTAACAATGGCCAGTTCTGAATACTTAGGTATGAACACTATTATACTTCATTTAAGAGGAGGGGATTTCTTCCTAATCACAGCCAGCAATCATCTCATGACCTGAAGCTGCAGTGGCTGCCCCCTTCACATTTTGATTCTTCCTAGTCTAATTGCATGTGTTACTCTAGACCAGACCTGAATGGCAGTCCCTTTAAAAAAAACCCCAGGAGGTAGAGTTGATAATACGGTAGGTGGCCCTCATTCCTCAGAGTCATTATTGAACCAATCACACAATATAGTGCTAGGGGTCAGAATGCAAGTAGCAGTGCACTGCTATGAGTGAAATGTAAAGCCAAAACCCTGAATAACTGTGGCCATTAGAGAGAATTTTTTACGAGTGAAGGAGCTTGCTCCAGCAAGACCTAACCTGAAGTATTGTACTTTACCTTCCTGTCAGTTCAGTCAGTCCCTTAGCCTGTATTAACAGTATATAGGAGGCCTATGTATGCTTAAATAACATTCCTCTACCCCAGTGGAAGGAGCTGCAATTCACCAGTGGGATTTTCAGTTTGACAGAAGAATATAGTTTAACCTGTTAAACTATTATGATGATCACTTTTCCTGGAGGACTGTAGAGTAACTGTACTTAAACACAATGTGCTTCCCATTATCCAGTACAAATGTATTACTCCTATTACCTCCTTAGCAATCTGTAGAACAGAATATCCAGCATGAATACTGGGAAGATCAATGATTGGTTGGAGATTTATTTGAAGGAATGTCTCCTTTACCCAACAATACTCATACCCCAGGTTAAAGGCTTTGAAGTAAGAACAGTGAGCAACTAAACTGAAGTTATTAACTCTCAAGAGATTCTTAGGTATTAGAAAATTATAGTATAATGTTCATCAATAAAATCTGAGTTCTTAAATGGCTTCAAGAACCTGGATAACTAAATCGCACTAAAATTTTAAAATAAAATAAAATAAAATAAAATAATAAGAAAAAAAATGATTAGGTAGTCTTGAAAATCTCTGCCTAATTTTGTAATTTGCTTTGGGGTCAGGGCCAAAGGTTTATGCCAGTTGAAAAGTCTCAACATGAGGTAACTATTTGTTGTGTGAAGCATCTTACTATAGAAGAGTACTGTAAAGATGTCAGCATTGTAATCTTCAACCCACCTAGCCAGAGAAGGATTCAAAAGTGAAATGATCCTACATTTCATATCAGTCTCCATAGACTATGGCAGATAGATCAGGTAACCACTGGACTGACCAGCAACACTCAGGGAACTCTGACACTGGCTTTCTGTAAGCCTATTCTTGGTGTTTCACTTTAGTCATATACAAAAATTGAGATAGTTTTATTTTAAAGCTATTGTGGGAGTTACTAAAGAAATTATTGGACAAAAATTATATTTTTTGTAGTTTCTTATTATTATTATTTATTAATGTCTAAACAGTACCATATTTCATTCATATGCAACTTTCTTTGAAGAGTAAGCATCTGTTTCTAGGTATGGATGACGTCAAAATTTCAGGCAATCAGCTTGACACATTTTTCTATGTAGAGAAGATCAATTTTAAACCATTTTTAATGTTGTTAAAATATATTACTAATATTTTTTCCACTTCCTGAGGTTTGAGTACATTTATAACCTGAGAGGTCAGATCTAAATTGAATGGATCAGCAAAGTGTACTACTGTCAATGAAGTTATGCAGGTTTACATTATCTAACAGTATGGACCAAAGTGATAAGGATTGGCAGGAGAAAAGCAGCAAAAAATCTTGAAACAAACATTTTTAAAAACACTGTAAAATATTATTATTTCTGCTAAATATGTAACGTATAAAGGATATACAACATATTCATGCTTTTGTAAAGATTATGCAGTTTTTAATGGCTTTGCCAGTCAGGCATAATCTACTCAGCCAAAAGACAAACTGCTCCAATTGTATACTGTACTGCACATTTGTGTGTGTTTGTGTGTAATTGCATGCATGTGAACAAGAGAGCGAAAGGCATTTACATCCATAGAAAGTTACTAATTAAGCAAACTACACACTTTTTTTTATTTTTTATTTTTAATCAAAACCTCAGATATTTTCTTTTGCTATTTATTGTTCATGGAAAACTGTTCTTTCTCTAACACTATCCACAAAGGATTTTGTGAATTTTGTGGCTTATGTTGACTGTTTTGCAATTTATACTAGTGTGTAAAATATTCCCAGCACATACACTTAATCAAAACAAGCCCAATTAAGCGCAGTACTCCAGATTCCACCTCATTAGCTTTCTGTTCCTAAAATATAACAGATGTGATTGCTGCGGGCCATGAGTTAAAGACGAATTTTTCAGCTAAGCACTTACAATACAACCTAAAGTTATATGAAGATTTAATTATTACTTTCATTTTCATGGCTTCCTGTAAAAGCTCATTTTTCACTTAATAGCTATAGCATTCTATTACTGCACTTTACCTACTGTTACAGAGTAAAGTATCGAAATATGGAAGAAGAGAAAGGTCAGGGTCCTATTTTCACTCTTCTTGGCCTTACATATTGGATGGGTGACTTCATAAACTTGTAGGGTTTTTATCCTTAAAACAAACAAACAAACAAACAAACAAAAAAACTAGAATTGAGAAAAGAACTGGAATTTCAGCTTGCAGAATCTCAGGGGTAGGGTACAAGCAATAGCTGACTACTGACTACTACTCCCATCACATAATTCCTGAAGCTTCTTAGCTGTATTTTAATGGTTTAGAACTACCATCTTTGCTATAACGTCCAGTATAAAGGAAAATATTATCCCTTTTCCGTAGACAAAATGCCAAGGAGGATTGTCATAAAACTAAAAGGGAAACAAAAGGAAGCACTGCCAATTTTCAGTAGCTGATTTTCTTTGTCATCATCCCAGTGTCAAGCTGGTGACCCTCTTCCACACTTTGTCCTTGTTAATGAAGCTCAAGTCATGAAGAATCTCTGTCCAAGGCATAGCAATTCCAAGAATAATACATATGAAATCGTCTGACATGTCTGCACGGAGATTTCCGAATGAGCTTGCTCCTCCCAGTGAATGAAACTTCTTTACAGATTTAGTGCTGATCATTAGTCACATCATCCTTTCTTCTTATTTCCCAGAAGACTGAGAGTCACCCTCTCATACTTGGGACCCACATTCTCACATTGTTTACCCAGTGGGGTTTTTGTCTGCATTGTGTGAAACAAAAAACAATATTTTGTCTGTCTCAGGACCTGTGCAGTGCAAGATCTGTCCCAATGCCTCAACATCCTGGTTCAGTAAAGACAACTCTGCATAGACCTGTGCACATAATACACATCTAATCCTGTATAAGTGGGCATAAAATAGTCCTATTAATATTAGTAGCAATAGTAGGGGCCCTAAAAAGGTCTTCTTTCAATAAATTCTTGTATAAGGTACAAGGCAGGACTAGCAATAAGAATTACACAAACAGCCTGATTCAACATTCTTGCTGCATTTTTATGCTGGATGACTTTTAAAAAGTCTGTGGTTGCTCTCTCAGTGGGGTGGGTATCTGAGATAGCTTAATTGAAGTCAATGGAGCTACTTATTGACATAAAACTAGTGTACTTAATAGGAGGTTAATGCTCAGGAACTCAGGAAAAAAAAAAAGAAAAAGAAAAAAAAAGAAAAAAAAAAAAAAGATTTTTATTTTAAAAAAAGAAGACAATATTTTCCCTGAAACATTTTCTCATGGTTGAGATCTTCTCTTATTTGTACTTTGCTGCTACATTATCTTTTTTTTTTTTTTTTTTTCTCCTCCCCAAAAGATTCATCAAAAAAAAAAAATGAGCCTTTCCCTTGAGGTTTGCACTGAAAAGGAGACATAGCTTTTCTGTTTGTTAAAATGTGCAAGAAGATAAATAATCAAAATTTCTAGTGATTAGTCCCTCAGGTCTTTATTTATGGAGCCCTGGCACAGACACACTTCAGATAATAGCCCAATTTAATATTTATGATGTGCTAGGTTTCTCTAAATATATAAATTTGGCAATTACCATGGGAGTTATCCCTTATTTTTCTACTTTTGACTTTTAATTAGTAGGACTGCCATTTAATCGTTAACAATCTCCCCTTCCAAAAAACACCTTACCTGCTACTCCTTTGGTGAATGTGCCCCCATTGTGTCACTACCCCTGTCAGAAAATCCGTCGTGGTTATTCCAATGACAAGCTCTCATACTACATCTACAGAAACAGCCTCTTGGAAGGATATCTCACATTGACTGGGCACCTTGCAACTTCTACACTGTTATAGACCCACCAGCCTTCAACAGACTGGTCCCCCCCATTAGGGGACTCACAAGGTGACCAGTGACCCTTCAAATCTTAGAAAAAATATTGCATTTGTGTGAGTGGACAGGGGAGGAGGAAGCCTAGCACAGTCTGTTTAATTAAGCATAACAATATTCAATGTAAAGATTCTCTCTCTTTCCTGACAATATAAAATAGTGTCACAGAAACGATACCTTTGTTAAAAAAGTTTTTTCTAACATTAATCAAGTCACTTCCATAGAGAGATGAAACTATGAGCTCTAACATGCTAACGTTCAGCAATGTGTTACTAATAGCATCATTAAGATATACCATATATAGCTGCATGGAATGTCTTATACTGAACTAGTGCCAAGTCTCAGTTTGTCAATCTGGGACACAGGAATGGCAAAATAATTTCATTGGCTCCACCAGCTAATTAAGATGGAGCTTAAAGCATGGAAGTTGAGAACCTTAGCAGGTCTACTGTGCTATTCCTTCAGGGTGACTTTGTAGGGAATAGTGAAAATGCTTAATATAGTCACTGTTACATGTTAAATGATTGTAAGGGAAGTGTAAGTGGTACAGGTAAAATTAATAAAGGATGAACACTGCCATCATTGTGCAGTATTCACTCCTCCCTCTCCACTCATCCCTGCTTTCATGTTTGCCCATACTGCTATAAGAATATATATGCATTTTTCTAACATAGGGACTCTTGACGTTTACCTTAAAATCAAACTATCTTCCTTCAATGTGATGTTACCCATTGTGTATTATAGAATTTTGCCCTGAGAATGTGATAGGGTAATTTAGGAACCTTTCATCTATTTATGTTTCCTAGCAATTTCCATTATGAAGGAATCTTATGGCTTTCTTGTTTGAGGAATTCTCTCACCACCCAGCTTTGCACCAAATGAATGAATGCAGTATGCAGTTTCTCATGTACTTGTTCACTGAGTTGTTTTTCACCATACACTGATGTAATTATTCTTTCTCTAAATCTGCCCTGTAGAATCCAACAATAATACACTTCAGCGAACTAAGTGTTTCTCTAATACCCACAGCAAGCTCGTCAAAACAAGAGCACTATTGTGATAAATGATTAAGTCCCAAATAGGATTTTTGTGATTTAT
>NW_023303659.1:0-4374 GCF_011077185.1 Oxyura jamaicensis | reverse complement strand
GGACTTGATGATCCTTAAGGGTCCCTTCCAACTCAGGATATTCTATGATTCTATGATCCTAGTAGGTGGTAGTCCTCACATGCATTAACTGGGGAGATTTTGGACAACGATCTAGATAAAATCTAGATTTTATTTCGGAAATCTGATGCACTTACCTGGATGCTTGATGAAAAAAAAAGAAACAAAACCCAACGGTGACAGCGGCACATTGCCCACTGCCTGCCAGGGGCTCCACGCGCAGCTCTCCTGCGCCGCTGGCCGCATGGCCACGAGTACA
Source organism: Oxyura jamaicensis (assembly GCF_011077185.1). Classification (NCBI taxonomy): domain Eukaryota; kingdom Metazoa; phylum Chordata; class Aves; order Anseriformes; family Anatidae; genus Oxyura; species Oxyura jamaicensis. The sequence goes on along the minus strand of NW_023303659.1, from coordinate 4,097 downwards.
ACGCCAGCAGCTGGAGGTGAACGAGCGAGCTGAGCTTCTGCATCAGCTTTCTACACGTTAGTGTTCCGCCCAAAATTCATCTCGTGTGCTACCTGCACAACCAGACTTGAACACTGGGAAAATTAGGTGGCATTTCTGGAGGGTTTTGGTGCCTGAGAACAGTTTTCTTTCGTTATCAACACTGCAGCAAGCGTGTTATGGTCTGAGCGAGTCTGCTGCAAGCCTACAAAAGCCTGTGTGTTACCATCACTGCTGTGACTCCGCATGTTCTGATCGAGCATTTAATCCATTTATTGGGATTTTTTTTAATTATTATTTTTAAATTTTTTAAAGAGATTGGCCGCCCCAACCTTGTCCATAATCCCAGAGGTGTAAGAGGGCACCAAATGGGCCTGTTACTTCAGCAGACAGAAAGAAGAGAAGCAGCCCGAGAAACCCTCAATTTACTCCAACGTATTAAATGAATTTCTGGTCCAAATAGAAGCTTGAAGCTAATTAGTTGGTGACTTTAATTTTAATAATTAACTGCTTTTTAAAAACATGTCAGAGCATAGCAGCTGCAAATTCAAATTTGAGATTCGTCGGGGAACTCTACCCCTCCTACTCAGCGCTAAGTTAATGAGGTCACAAATGAGCCCTACAGGGGAGGACAGGGAAAGGGAATTGGAAAAACCTGCAGTCGTACAAACTTGGGCTGGCCAGCAAGCTGCTAACTGCTGCACGAGCGTCGGAGTGCCCAATTCGGAAAGCTGGGACAAAACTGTCAAATTAAGCCTCAAACCAGGCTCCCCAAGTTGATTTTTTCTTCTCGGCAGTTAATAATTCACAAGATAAATATTTGACAGAATTCCCACAGTGCCTCTGCTTATTTGTTTCCGCGGCACCCTAAAAGCACGCTCGCTTCTCTCAAAGCGGATTAAGCAATATTTTGCCCTCCAAGGTCCAGAAGTTTCTCCATATCGTTGTGCCGAGTCCTCTGTGCCACCAGCAGCTTTGGGAAGGACCGCTCCCACAGCATACGCTGCGTGTCTCTGAAACGCTCTGGCCAAGCGGGACAAGACATAACACAGGAATAGGATTAACGAGGCAGTGGGTGGAGAGAGGGGACACAGCTGGGTGGGAACGAGAAGAAGAAAGGATTACCTGGCTGCTTGGTTAGCCCCCAGTGCGGGGCATGCACCCAAATTTTTGCCCAGTTAAAGACACAGGATAAAGAGCAAATATCAGCAAGTATCTATTGGTGCAGCAGTACACCTTCAAAAAGCATCTCAAACAGAGAACTACGCTCACAAGCACTGAAAATGTACTCCACGTGTCAGGTTCTGTGCAAAATCTACTGCGGGGATGTTTGTAGCTAGGGAACGTATGCAGAACAGAGGAAGTGGGACCAAACTACAAAAGAGAAGGTCAGATAACTGGGAAAGGCTGCTTTAAATTTCTGGGAGATGCAAGCAATCGAGGCTGATGCGAGAGACAAGAGGGGGTAAGCGTGTTTTCCCACTGATTGCCTGGTTGAATAACTGCCTGACACTGCAAAATCCCGTTTGTAACCGTTTGTATTTAAAGGGAAGGAAAATTGCATCACGTGAAGGTGAGGCACAGGGCTCTGAGCAGGTAGACCGTGGTGTAAGTGCTGCTCACCTGGCTGCTGCCTCGAAACCTGTCGGAGGGTGCTCCTGCTCTGCAGGACCCCAGGAAGCTCACACAGCACAGCTGGCATCGCAGATCCCTTTGTCTCTTCAGCCTCACAAGGAGCAGGACAGGGGATAGGAGTGTACGCACGTGTTTTTTAGTGCTTTGGGATGAGTTCTGCTCAGCAGCCCTTTGCTGATTTCACTCACACTTACCTCCTGCTGCCTCCAGCCTCATGGATGAGGACAAACACAGATCAGAACTGTGTCCTCAGATCCATCACGCTGACTCCTTTCTGGTGGGCACTGCAGGTTGTCAGAGGAATCCACTGTCCCTGGAGGAGCTGCAGATCTTTTACAGCCCTGCCTTCAATTCAGCGCCCCTTTCGAGTCCCCTCTGTGACCCTGGCTCCTAACAGCAACTAGTCCTGAGCGGGGGGGAGCAACAAAGGCCAAGCTTTAGCAGCCTGGAAGCTCACTCCTTGCAGACAAAAGCAACAGCCTCCTGTTGTGTCGAGGAAAAAAAGTAACTGATGGATCTGAAGCACGATGTTGGCTTTTTGTGATGCCGCTTAATTAAGGATACTCTGAGTAACAAGAATAATTTGCCTGGAGTTTCAAATAAGAACAAGGAAAATGTCTGTGATTCTGTGATGCTCTTCCGAGCGAGATTTTTCAGCATTTTAGTTGCCAGGTTTTGTGAAGTACAGTTGGAGGACAAGTTTTCACATCAGGCCATTTAAGTGATATTTCTTCTACAAGAGGTAAAAGTTACCTTCATCCAAGAACCACGGACGTGGTCACTTGAAAAGCCAGCGTGAAAAATCTGAAGACAAAGGAATGTCACTGTTCTTTAATTAAAGTTTGGTATGAATGGGTTTGTTCAATAATAAATTACGCGTGCTGATAAAACATCACAAAGGCATTTAATTATCGTGTGCCCCTGTTTTCTTGACACTTCTTTGTTATTGGCAAAAAGCATCGAGCCTGAAATGGAAGCCCAAGCTGTTACCTCAGTCTGCCCCGCAGGTACATCTCCGCATCGCACCTGCCCGGGTCTGACACCGGTGCTAAAACAGTGCCAGGAGCAACCTGAGAAGTAAAAAAGGATTCAGAGGCATCAGATAAAGGGCAGGCCGACCAATTTACTGCATATTCAAAGAAGCGCATATTCAGAGACAATTTCAGGAAACATTCAAATATGAATGACGGGTTTGGGCAAGGAGAGGGGCAATCAGCAGGGTGAATGGCTGGTCAGAATGGTCTCACTGGATTTAATCACAGAATCACAGAGCACCTGAGGTGGGAGAGACCCACAGGGATCAGCAAGTTAAAGATGCTTCTCGCTGCCACAAACATGACAACTTCTGTTCCATAAATCGAGGAACGGGGAACACAAGCCCACAATTGACAGCAGCTCACAAAAGCTACATTTTGGGTTTCCACAGCACACGGCTGAGCTACAAGGAGCCTCCCTTCCTCCTTCAAATTCCAAGCAGCCAAGCCTTTGTGCTGCTCTCTCGGCTCCTCTCTTTTCAAATTTCCTGCCCCGTTACCAGGGCAACCCCCAGCTGCTGAGCCCGGCGCAGAGCGGGGCCGGGGGGACCGGAGGCGACGGGACCGCGGCCACCCGGGGCGAGACGCGGCTGTTTCAGAACGAAGGGAAACGAAGCCTCACGGATAAAAATGATTCCACTACCGCTTGGATGTTAAGCCGATGTAATTTCTCCAAATCAGCAGATTCTCAAATGCAGCACAAGTGTTTCGTGCTTCTCCTGAAGGATGCTGAATCCTCCATGTGACATCAGCGGGCTCCCATGGCATCTTAGGAGGCCTCCCGGACATCTGGGAGCTTCATGGGTATCAATCAGGAGCCTCACACACGTGCAACCAGTCCTCAGCAAGGCTTGGGAGATGGGGAGGAGCGAGTCCAGGCCTCGAGGATACTGCAAGAGCGGGGTTACCCACAGTAACATGGCGCGATGCTCACACGCTACATAAAAATACAGCGTTGATACACTTTTGTTCTTGTGCCTCCTAAAAGAGACGACAGGAGGACGGGGGATGAAGCTGGTCTATAAAATCCCATGTGAGGCTGAAAGGAAAAGTGTGGCCCTGTTTGCTGCATCTGCAGCACAAAAAGGCAGGGCACAAAACCAGCGGGTGGGCTGTTTGAAAGGAAAAACCCAGCAGCAGCCAGCTGCTGACGGAACATCTTTAACCCACCTAACTCCTTTGCCACTGACTGCTGAAGGTGTTTAAAGGCCATACAAGTTGAGGAAGATGACAAATCTGCAGGACAGGACGAAGCACGGGTGCTGGCACGCTTGTGAATTTAAGCAAATTTGGAATTTTAAAAACCTGCTTTGGTAAATCCTTCTCGCGCCACAGAACACTACAGCTTGCAGCCCCCCAGGAACATAGAATATCCTGAGTTGGAAGGGACCCTTAAGGATCATCAAGTCC
>NW_023303658.1:0-3337 GCF_011077185.1 Oxyura jamaicensis | reverse complement strand
AGAGGAGAGGAGAGGAGAGGAGAGGAGAGGAGAGGAGAGGAGAGGAGAGGAGAGGAGAGGAGAGGAGAGGAGAGGAGAGGAGAGGAGAGGAGAGGAGAGGAGAGGAGAGGAGAGGAGAGGAGAGGAGAAGGAATGATCTTCAGAAATCACCTCACTCATGTCCTGGTCTGTGTGCTTAACTGAGCACATCTCATTGAGAAAATAAGATATTGTCTCCCATTTTATGGAAGAAAATGTTGAACCACAAGTAATTTCTAAATTAGTGCCTGTTTTTTCTAGAGACAGACTAGAGATCTGCCCTGAACTTCAGAGCTGTTTAGGTCCATGACAGATATAAAGGTCCAGGACTGAAGGTTCAGGACCCAACCTGTGCTCTGAGCCTTCTGTATCAGGCAGGCCCAACTGATGCCACTCCATCTACAGGTGCCTTACCTGGTCTTGTAAGGACAAGGTGGAGAAGGCTGGGACACTCTTGGCCCACTTGATGCTCATGAACAGAAGTCTGGCTGCTGACTCACAGACGGATTCGGTGGCCACTTCGTAGAGATACATGGGGGTGCCATTGACTTCGTGTGGATACTAATGTCAAAAAGAAAATAAAGCAACTTCATACAATGTCACTGAGGCAGCCTGATCGTCCTCCCCCATACAGCTGCCGTTCAGCGAATCACACTCGTGCCCTGTACACAGTGTGCTCTCTCTTGTTCTGCAACCAGATGGCATTGCTTTCAGCGGGGCCCCTCCAAACCACTCTGTGCTGCTCGTCTGTGTGGATGGGCTGCACTACAGGAACAGTTCACCGGAGGGTGTTGAAGGGAAAAGGAAATTACTACATCAGGAAAAAAAAAACTATTAAATGTGGTGTCATCCTTTACCCTGTTACAGAGTGGCACACCTCTGGTGAAAGAGTTACAAGAATGTGAGTTTGATTAAGGAGTTGTATTTTATAATCCGTGCTTCAGAGGCTGCTTCAGCAGCCCAGCCTTGCACAGCAGAGCAGTAAGCACGCGTGGAGCCTCACCCTTTGTCTAGCTCCTCGACTGCAACAGGCTGTAAGCAGATGCCAGGAGCTAACCCACCTACAGCATATGCAGGACTGGAACAGAGTTATGTTTTCAAGCATGTGGTATGTTTACTAGCTAAATAATTTCTGATTCAGCATTTTTCAAATTATAATATACAACTATACGTGATGATTGTGTCCATGGCACCAGCAACCAACTGGAAATGCAGAACTATTTAAGTGGTCTGCTGTCCAGTTTTCCAGGTGCTGGAAATATGCGAAATGCCATTGCAAATGGCTTGATGAAGATTACCTCATGGCTCATTCCTGTGCAGCTGAGGCCATGGAGGGCTGCTTAGGATATGTCACAGCCAAGAAGCCCAGAGCCAGCCTAGACATGTTTGTGCGGACAAGCTGCATTCTTTGGTCAGCAGGGATAGTGCTTTGTGGGCTACACCACCATGGAGCTGGGCTTTTTGCCGAGGGAAGCTCAGTGCCTGCAGCTCATCCTCATGCAGTGAGGTTTAAAACTGACTTGTGGATGGACTGCAGGCAGGAGGAGCAGATGATCAGCTGGTCCGTCAGCACCCTCCATCCTGCTGGGGCCTCTCACCCCTTGCACCTTGTGTCTCCAGAGCACTTAGGGACATAAAAACAGAGTCCCCACCACAACCCACAGCACCTCACGCCTTGCTCTTAGCCAAATACCAAGTACCCCCTGGGGCCAGTGTGGGGTCTGACCTTCGGGGTGGGCTGCGCCAGGCCCACCAGGGCCTGCCTCTCGGGTGTGCTGGCGACGGCGGCCAGCTCCAGGCTGTGGGGCTCCAGCTGGGAGACGGCGGTGAAGAAGGCAGGTGCTGGAAGGGCGGTGGCAGGGAAATGCGGGGCGCCGCCGCTCTCCTCCTTGTGCCCGCGGAAGTAGAGGGCCACCTGCTTCCGTATCGTTGACGTCCGGGGACCCCGCTCGTGCTGCACGGCTGTGGGACACCGAGGAGAGGCGGTGACCCCAACGGTGCCCTTGCTTGGATGGGGTTCCCTCCTCCCCAAGTCCTTCCCACCGCTGGGGGTCCCCATGCCCGGAGGGCGATCCAAGGGGAGGAAGGGGGGGTCCCTTGGAGTGGGTGCCCTTGACCCCCATCCCTTCACCCCCCTCCCTCCACTTTTTGGGGGTCCAGCCCCACCGAGGCGGCAGGTACCGTCTTTGTTCATGTTGACTTCCAAGCACTTCTTCAGCCGGCAGGCCCGGCACTGGTTCCTGTGCGTCTTGTCCACCGGGCAGCCCCCCTGCAAGGCAGAGGGACGTCGGGCCGAGCCGGGCCAAGCCGGGCCGAGCCTTCAGCACCCGAGACAGCGACGGCAGCGGCCGCCCCGGGGCTCCCCGGTGTCCCCCGGGGCTGTCTCAGGGTGCAGGGGGCCGAGAGGGGGTGCGCAGCCTACCTGGTTCCCCGATTTGCACACATAGGTCCTATTCCTCCTGATGCTCCGCTTGAAGAACCCCGAGCACCCATCGCAGGCGTACACCCCGTAGTGCTTCCCGGAGCTGCGGTCCCCGCACACTTTGCAGGGGATGTCCAAAATGCGACCTGCAAGCGGAGGAGGGAGGGAGGGAGGGAGGGAGGGAGGGAGAGAGGGAGCGCTAAGCAGGCTGACCTCCGGAGGGATTAGCCCCGGAGCTGCGGTACAAGCAAATAATGAAGTGATTTTATAGCCAACTTTCTTTTCCTTGAGCAAGTGTCAGTTTTCCACAATGAGCATTATTCATGCACCGCTACGTTTATTCGGATCTCCTGTAATCGCCGGGACCCGCTTTGCAAGGAGAGCTTGCGGCTGCGGGTGGGGGGGCAGCGGGCTTTGGGGGCGTTCCTCCCGCTCCTGGCGCTCCGCGAAGCGCTGGGCAGGAGACCGAGCCGCGCAAGAAAGCCAAACAAAATCCAGCGACCAGGAGCCGAAGGGACCTCCTTGTCCCCGCCGCAAGCCCGGGCACCGGGGCCGGGAGCGGAGCGCCGGAGGCGGGGGGCTGCCGGCACCCGAGGGGCAGTGATGGGGGGAGACACCCCGGGCACCCCCGGGACAGAGCCGAGACCGGCCCCGGCAGCGCCCAGAGACAGGGAAAAGCTCAAGTAGAGGCGGCTGGGCCCCTGCCGAGAGTCCCGCTAAACCCCGCTGGACGCCTTCTCTCTGCCCGTCTGCTTTTCTTTTTCCCATTTTACTTTTTCTTTTAATCATTTTTTTTTTTTTTTTTTTTTTTTTTAATTATCTTTCCTTTCCTTTCCTTTCCTTTCCTTTCCTTTCCTTTCCTTTCCTTTCCTTTCCTTTCCTTTCCTTTCCTTTCCT
>NW_023303657.1:0-1763 GCF_011077185.1 Oxyura jamaicensis | reverse complement strand
GGAGCGGCTCCTGCTGCCGGCCCGGCCCCGCGCGGTGCGGGCGCGCTTCGGGCGAAGTTGCGGCCGCCGCATCCTCCCGGCTCCGGCCGCTTCTCGCCGCCTCCGGCTGCGCCCCGCCGCGCCTTTCGCTTTCGCTCGCCGCTCTGCCGGCGGGCAGCGTGCGGGGCGCCGCCGGGGGGCTCCGGGGGGTCCCGGCCCCTGCCGCCCCCTGCCCCGCTCCCGCCGCTCCTCCGCCTGCTCTGCCTCGCTCCCAAAGTCCTCCCGGCTCCCCGGACCGCCGCTCCCCGCCGAAGTTTGCGGCCGTCCCCGGCCCCCGGCGCCCCCCGGCTCCCCGCCGCCGCCGTCCCTCGGGGCCGGGCCCCGGCTCCCGGGAGGAGGGGACTCGGCGGCTCGGGGAGGGGGGAGGGGGGGCGAGCGGGGAAGCCGGGAGCCGGCTGGGCCCCCCCTTCCTTTTTGGGTGGTCTCCGCTCCTACCTGCCTTCCCACCTCCTCGGCGCATCCCGAGGCTAGCCTGCCCCGCCGCCCTCCCCGTGTGCCTTCCCTGATGTGTTTGCTTTTCCAGCGGGGGTGGGAGCGTGTGCGCTGCCGCTGCCTCGGCTCGCTCGCTCTTTCTTTCCCCTTTTGCTCCCTTTCCTCCCTCCTCTCTCCCCGAGCGCCCGCTCCGGCCCCTCGTCGCCCCTCTCCCCCTTCCCCTCCCGCAGCCGCCCCGCGGCCACGGCCGCCCCCCGCCCCCGGCGCCCCCCGGCTCCCCCCGGCTCCCGCCGGCAGCGTGCGCCCGGCGCCCGGCGCACCCCCTCCCGCCGCGCCCCCTCCCCTCTCCCCCCTGCGATCACTGTCCATTGGCTTGTCCTGGTCTCTTTTTCATGTCCAGCCCCTGATGAGTGTCCATTGGTGTTGCCTTCGCCTTCCCTCCTCCCCTCTCCCCGGCTTGCCCTGCCCATGTTTTGTATGTCTCTGTCCATCCAGGCTCCTGACGTTCAAGTTCGCAGGGACGTCACGTCCGCACTTGAACTTGCAGCTCAGGGGGGCTTTTGCCATTTTTTTCATCTCTCTCTCTCTCTCCTTCCCTCTCTCCCTCTCTCTCCCTCTCTCTCTCCCTCTCTTTTTTTTTCCTTGCACAAAAAAAAAAAAAGCCATGACTGCTATCCCACAATTCATCTTCCCTGCGCCATCTTTGTATTATTTCTAATTTATTTTGGATGTCAAAAGACATTGATGAAGATATTTTCTCTGGAGTCTCCTTCCTCTCTAACCCGTCTCTCCCGATGTGAACCGAGCGACTCACAAGCCACCGAAGCCACCAACCCACCATGTCGCGCCGCAAGCAAGGCAAACCCCAGCACTTAAGCAAACGGGAATTTTCACGTAAGTAAGCCGGAGAGCAATTTATTTCATTTCCCCTTCACGGATTTAATTTTTAATTTGAGCGAGAGCAGAAAGAAAAAAAGAAAAAAAAAAGTGAGAGCGAGCGAGGAGCGAGCGAGGAGGGGAAATGAACTCGGCGCCGGCTCGGAATTACTGGCATTCCGGTGATTTTCGCCCTCGGTCGATCACCTTGAGCACTTTTCTCCTCTTTCTGCCCCGGCCCCCCCGGCCCCCGCCGCGCTGCCCCCCGCGCCCTCGCCCCGCAGCCGCCGCGGAGCCGCCCCGCGCGGGCCAGGTGCGGGCTGGCGGCGGGGGCAGAGCCGGGGAAAGTGCAGAGGAACCGCGGACGGGGCTGCGGGGCGGGAGAAAGTCCGGCGAGCGGAGCCGAGCCGAGCCCC
>NW_023303656.1:0-1334 GCF_011077185.1 Oxyura jamaicensis | reverse complement strand
CAGCCCCTGCTGGGGCGCGGTGTCGTCCATCCCACCCCCGTCCCCCCCAAAATCCCCCAAAATCCTCACAGGGAACTGACCCGTGGTGGTCCCGCAGCGGTGGGGGGTGGATAAAAGCCCCTTACCCAGCATCTGGCACAGCTCGGACCGCCGGCAGGCAGGGGGCTTGTCCGCAGCCCCCGGTTTCTCCTCGTCGGGAGCCTTTTTGGGGAGGGAGGAGACGCACAGCAAGACTTCTTGGAGGAGCCCGGGGCAGCTGCGCTGAGCCCCAGCCAACTCACGGCATGGCCGGGCCCCTGGGCACCCTGCGCCGTCCCCAGGCAGTGCCTCCAGATCCGTCCCCGCTCCCTGGGGGGCTCCGAGCCGAGAGCCCCCGGCTGGGTGCCGAGACCCGAGGCGCTCGCTGCGCCCAAGGATGCTCGCGGCAGCCCCTTGTCCCACCCTGTCCTGCTGCAGGGGGGGGCCGGGGCTGTGCGCCACCACTGTCACCCCCGCGTTGGGACACCCAGAACCTCCTCGCCCTCGCCGGCAGCCTCTGGTCTCCACCCGCCGGCCCTGGCGCCAGGGATTTCCAGCGGTTTCCAGCGGTGGTTTTGAAAGAGCCGCATTGTCTGCTCCCCCCGCCGCGGCCCCCTGCTTCTCCTTGGAGCCAGAGACGGGCGGGGGGGGTCCGGGCAGCGAGCTGCCCCCCGGCAGGATCAGCCTCACCCCTGCGTGCCTCAGTTTCCCCCTGGCACCTTTGGGGCGCAGGGAGAGTGGGGCTCAGCACCCCGAATTCCTGATCCCAGCAGCTGGAAATGGTAGGCAGGGAAAAACAAAGGGGGCCTGGGGAATTTCGCTGGTGCAAACTGAAACCTGAGGGTCCCCGGTGGGTGCCAACAGGGTCCCAGAGGGGGGTCTGAGCCGCAGCCCCCCGCCCCCTTTGCAGGGTGCTGAGCCTCCCCCCCCTCTCCCTGCAGGACACCATGGTCCCGCGGGGCCCCGCGTGGTGCCTGCTGCTGGGGCTCTGCGCCCTTCTCCCCAGTGCCAGCACCCAGGGGACCCCAGAAGAGGATGCGGTGCCGGGGGTCCCCGAGCGCTGCGGCATCACCTTCCACACCCCCAGCCCCTGCGACCACCCCCGGCCTCCCCCCTCGGCCTCCCGCGAGGAGCTGGAGCATCTCCAGAGCCTCCTGCGGCAGACCAGGGCCAGCCTGCAGGATGTGGAGGCGGCGGCGGCGCTGGAGGAGCACCGGCCCCGCTACCAGGACGTGATCGCCGAGGCGCTGCCGGCCATCCGCGGGGCCAACCGCGAGTTCCAGGAGAGCCTGGACAACGTCCGCAGGGAGCTGGAG
>NW_023303655.1:0-1978 GCF_011077185.1 Oxyura jamaicensis | reverse complement strand
CCCCTCTCCTCCCCTCCCCTCAGTAATGATAAAATCATTACTGTGAATGATTACATAAACAATAAATATTGTCCATCTTGTATGCTGCATGAAGCTGAATGAAATAATAGTGTGGTTCATAAAGACTCTCTCATACTGTATGCATAAAGATTTTGAATTAAAATTTCATAAGCAACCTTATATCTGATATCATCTGAATTCTGATTGCTTAACTTAGAAACTTTAATAAGCTTAATAAACTGAATGAATTTAATCAAGGGTATCATTTAGACTAAGAAAATAGGAGGACAGAATACAGACAAGACCTGGATTTACTTTAAGTCAAAGGATCAAAAAAATATTTTGCTATCTCTACTTGAGAGTCATGCTCTCATCCTGGCTAAAAAAATAGCCATCTTCAAAATATGAGCAAAATGTGAGAAAAGGTATTAGATTTAAGCTTTAAATAAGAGAATACATGTGGAAAGAAGTTTCAAAACAAAGAATCAAAACTTCTTTAGGTTTATAAATAAAATGAGGGGGGGGGGGTACTCTGCATTTGGATATGTACACACTTTTTTTTTTTTTAAAAAAAAAACAAGTTGAATATAGTAGATTTAAGATAGCTCATCTTGAGTAAATCAATACTGTGCTCTGAGAAATTGCTGGTTAGTGTAGGCAGAAGATCTGCTTTGAGCAGAAACGTTGTTGAGTAATTACTGAAAGAGGGGTATTAGGGTGTAAGGAATATGCTAGTAGTATTCCTGAGGTTATGGACTAAACAGATTAAGATATAAATATATTGAATAATTAGCATGAATAATTGCAATGAAATGGAACTGAACAGAGAAAATTACAAATTCATACCTTTGGAGTTTAGCAACAGAATTCCAAGGACATCAGTAGAAGAAGAGAAAGATTTTGCATTAGATAATCATAAAATGCCTCTAATCCACAAGAGGGATACAGCCATAGAAAAGACAAATTCAGTCACCATATTTATTATGCAAAGCATTTTCAATAGAGGTTGAGCATTAATTTTACCCTTATTCAGGGTAGTCCTCCAGACCATTGTGTGTGGATCTGGTTATAGATATTCTAGAAGTCTAGAATTCAATTAAAAATTCATAGTAAGGTGAATGGGTTTATCAAAAAATGTAGAACTAATATGTTAGAGCAAACCAGAGGAGACAGCATTGTGTAGCATAGCAAAACAAGAGCTAGACAAAATTTATGTTTTATCTCAAAATGTTCAATGGAAATAAGCCCTAAAGAGAGAAAATCTCCTGGTGGTTTCTCAGTATCTATCAGGACTGTCAACAAGCCAGTATCACACAGATGAAAAGTGCTTTTTTTTTTTTTTTTTTTTTTTTTTTTCTTTTCATAGTGATGATTTGTTTTCCTTTCAGACTTCAAAACTTTTCCCATCTTACTGAAAACTTTCAATTCACTTCTTGGTGGATCAATCCCTATAGTTTTAGTGAATTTCACTGAATATTTTTCACCCCTATTAATTCAAAATTTAATGACTAAACATTCTTCTCACCTGAATATATATTTATGATTATCTTTAAATCCACCAGTACAAAATGGCAAGCCCTCAGAAGACCTGATATATAGCTCTTAAAATGAGGTGCTCTTTTGGGAGTCCATGTTATTCAGATTTAATTGCTGTGGAATGAGGATTTTATAATAATGTTTAACACTTTTCAATATAAATTCTGACCTCTTTTGTCTAGCAGTCCTCATTATTAAATAAACCACTGTACACATAATACCTCTAAAATACCTGTGAGTGGTAGACATGAGTACTACAAAGCAAATTTCATCTGTAAGTGAACAGTTATCTGGTTGTATGAACAAAATGGAAGAAGTTCACTTGTGTTCTTGTGATTGTGGGTCACTGATGGAAGAAGGTGTAATGATTTTCAAGGACTTAACCTTGCAAATAAGGTTAAGTCTTCCCTTCCCTTCCCTTCCCTTCCCTTCCCTTCCCTTC
>NW_023303654.1:3357-8813 GCF_011077185.1 Oxyura jamaicensis | reverse complement strand
TTTTAATGCATGCCAGGATCCCATTAGCCCTCTTGGCCACCAGGGCATACTGCTGGCTCATGGTCAACCTGTTGTCCACCAGGACCCCCAGGTCCTTCTCCTCAGAGCTCCTCTCCAGCAGGTTGTCCCCCAGCCTGTACTGATACTTCCGGTTGTTCCTTCCCAGGTGCAGGACTCTACACTTGCTCTTATTATTTGGTCTTCTTCATAGGATTGGCCCATTAATGTGTATATATTTATTTTATTGTTCAAGGATAAAGAATCACAAATAGAGTTTTTATTGTTTCTGAGTTTATGTGCTTGTTATTACAAGGCACTTCTTATTTAGTCTGATTTCCTATATCTATTTTTCAATATATTATTATCAATCAATTAAACAAGCAAACAACAACAACTAAACATTCATTTTTTTGAATTGGCAACTATTTCAACTCCACCTGCAACAGTAAATGAGCAAAATGAACATTGGACACAACCTCAGCACTAGTCATATTTCATTTTCTAGCTATTAAAGGCAGTGTTTTATAAATCTGTACAGCTATACCCATAGATTTGAGTAATTTACCATATTTCCTTCAAAATGCCAATCACTATGTCCCTAGTAAATTTGGTTCTTGGTACAATAAATAAAATTAATGTTCATGTATTAAGAATAGTTACTATAAATTATTGCTCCCTCTTTCAAGACTATTACTTTAGCAGTGGAGTAGGAAATGAAGTCGTTTTGTGGAGTAGGAAACAGCAAGAGCTGTAGAGCACTTTTGAAACTCAGGTTTAAGCTGATCTCAGCCTGCCTTCATGTTAGTCATTTCAAGGTCTGCTGCAGGTGGTCTTCACACAGAAGCTCAAAAGAGGCCACTCATGCCAAAACTTTGAGCTGGGAGGGGTAAGTGATGGAGCATTCACAAGGAACAATAAAGCTTTCATACAACAGAGGGAGTGAAGAATCAAGCTGAGCAACTTGGAAAAGTGTTAATAGTTTAAAAAAAAAAAAAAAAAAAAAAAGTTTAAAATTAAAAAATAGTTTAAAAAGTGTAAATAGTTAAAGAAGGCATACCTAAAAAGGAAGAATGGGGTTTATCTTTGGTATCTGGACTGAAACTTGGAGATAGTTTTCAGAAAAGACACTGCTAAATTGTTCTTGTTCTGCTAAAGTGTTCTTCATGAAATAACAAGAACCTAATCCCAGCTGAAACAGGACTGTCACTATTGACAGTTTTTCCCAGTTCTATCTCAGTTGTAATACATTATTCATTTTTTAAAATTTTATTGCACCCCCAACTTTCAAATTTCTCATTTTTTCCTGCTTCCAAGACTTTCTCCAAAGTTTGGCATTCTATCCTGCTGGAACTTAAAATTAAGGGTGAAATCTTGGCATTGCTCATATTAATATAAGTTTGGCCTCTGCAATGAGGTCTGGATTTTGCATAGATATTTAAGAAGTTCTGTGGGAGAAGTTCATGTCTTCACTCAGGCGTTTGGCAGTTAGGTATTTTTCTTTTTCTTTCCATTGACATACAAGGAGTCCAGTTTATTTTTTGAGATTAGCCCTGGATTATAAAGTGTCATTGTTAAGACTTTATTCTGAATTTCAATAGTTAAGTCTTTAGAGAGGAGCTATGAGTTAACTATGGCTGCACCCTTCAAACGTTGTATAAACCTGGGCTGGAGCAGGCAGCAATCCCCTCAGACAAGGAAGACATGGGCTGAAGGAAGAGAATTAGCCTAGGAAAAGAGTAATAATGTAGTGGTGACAAACATCAAACAATTTTCATGACTAGGAAGAGGTGAAGTTACTGAAAACGTTGGGTATCCAACAGATAGAAAAAGAGCCTGAACATGGCTTTTGATATTCCTTGTGACAAACTTAATGAATTTTCCTGTAAAAGTTGTCTGTGGCTGAATTTGCTTTTGAACACCGTCACTGATGTAAGTAGCATGTGTAACGTCATTTCAAGGTGACAGATTAACGGTGGTGCAAGGAGTTATCTGAGCATCAGAACAAGTATACGAATGAAAGACCAATAGTGTTGTCATTCATCTGTTTTAAAGGAACTTTAAAGGAACTTTGCTGCTTTGATAGAGAGACTGCCTACACAAAACTTGAGGTTGAATAATGAGGAAAAAACTCAATATTTATAAGCCTCAAAGATAATGCCTTTGGCATCTTCAAATGCAATTATTGCTGTGGTGTAGTATAGTCAAATGACCAAAAGTTAATTGTATGTTGTCAACACTTTATTGAGTGCTTCACCAAGTCTTTCAGAGGACCAAAAGAATCTGGTTGAGTATCCCAACATGAGCTGGGCTAAAATCTGTTTTACTGTTTCCACACAGGAATTCAGTGAGTGGAGTCATGCAAGGGAGAAAAGTGCAATACCAAGGTTGGTGGTTTGAAAATTTTCATAACCTGTTCAGTATCTAAGGTAGAATTCACTCTTTCACTGTCTGGCTTTTTAGGGCTTCTGAAGTTTGCCAGAGCTCTTTATGGACCTGAAATTTTTTTCTATTAAATTCATTTGTGAATCTGTGACTAGCATTAGAACTAAGCCAGCATAGGATTTCAATACACACAAATTATTGCTGCTGTTGTGATATGTGTTTTAAAGGGGTATGAAGTATTTGTAGGGCTGGTGGAAGCATTTGTACTATTTCTTACATGTTTAGCAATGCCTGTCAGGGTAGAAGTGGAAGACAAAAGCATCTTTATGCTGTGCTGTGATGTGTTCTACAAAGAACAACTCTCAGTTACTGAGTGCTGTTCTGAAAAATTGACATCCTCACCAGCTATATCATGGCTGATCTACACTGTCTCCTCTTCTCATGAAAGCCATACATCTCACAAGTATGGATGGTTGTACAGGCTTATATGCTTATACTGGCTTATTGCCCTGTCATGTAGGAAAGGGAGCGTGGAAGAGTGGTTTGACACACTTGTATGCCTGTGTGCATGCCAGTCTATCTGTATAATATTCCTTACGGTGCAAAAACTACGCCCTGAATTCCTCACAAAGGAACCCATTAATGTAGTTAATTGAGCCATTTAATGCCATGAGTCAAGTAGGGGCTCAAAATATCTCAACTGTTAAGAAGTACCAGGGCATTGCTGGAGAACCGGTGGGAAAGTGAGGCCAATAACTGGTTACGGCCCCTAGCAGGCATGTTGTAACCCCTGCTTTGTCTACATTAATGGGCACTGGTTGTGCTCACAGTTCTGCTCACCAAATTCCCCTTCTGGGGCTGGAACTTTAATTTATTTGACAGCGCTGTGTGGAAGCAGTATGGCAGTTTTGCTTTCCCCTTCTACAGTCAGCCTTTTCCATTTGTGTGGGAAACAAATGGCTTCTGTGGAAAATCCCCAAATCTGTCTGTGCCTCAGGTTGTAGCTGGAGCACATTACCATACCTCCATTAGTATTAATTGGAATTTAGACAAGCTGAAGGTCAAATGAAACAAATGGTGGTCTTAAAAACCCAGAACAAAGAAAAAGAAACAACAGGGCAGGTATGCTGTTTGAAATATTTCCAAGATATGTAATAAGCTAACTTTAAATCAGTATCCTTTTAAATTTGACAGCTTTGCTTGATACTGTGCAAACCCAAGACATTTGTACCAGTGCATTAGGTGAATCAGTCACGTTTTTCTGATAACATTTTAAGCTATTCCTCTTTGTGAATGGATAGATATGACATATAGGCCCTGAACCCAAGTATCCTGAAATAGATATTGTATATTGTCCTGCTTTGCACCCTCAAGACCTGAAGAGGCTACTATCATCACATTGCACGGCATCCTACAAAGAACACTGTGAAAACTTTTTCAAGTCAGGTCTGTGTCAGTTGTGTTACCCATGTGAGCTAAGACCTATCACTGAGAAGACCTTCAGTCTTCAATCAATGGATGGAGGGTCTATCCTACAAAAGCCATTTTTGAGATGTTTGTCTCACTTGCGTGTTGAATAATAGCAGAGACATTTAAGGTTGGAAGCACATTTGCAGTGCAAATATTTAATTCTCAGATGAAATTGAGCATTTCTAAATTAGACATACATTGCTGTGTCCCCTCCATCATACTTGAGATGTGCCAGTTCCATCACACCCTTTTGCTAATGGCTTAGCTGACAGCATGCACAGAGAACTACAGGAAAAAAAAAAAAAAAAAAAATTGAAGCACTTTGGCTCCTTAATGTTACCTCCTCAAACCTCTTTTAAATGATAAAGCACACAGTATAACAAAATAAAGCCGTTTCTAGCTTTCAGGACTATTCTACTCAGGCCTAATTCCCGTAGCTGTGCATTTGCATTACACATGACCAATATGCATACCGTAGACATGGATTTCCATATTTTTGATTTGCTTCATATATATAGTCTCCCAGATATATATGACATATTTACAAATGTAAGATTGTTCAGTCTGACAGAGAAGCATCATCTCTTGGAGAAAGCCAGGAAACATTGCATGTTTACATAGCTCTGGGAAACATAGTATGTTCACCTTTCTGCAGATATTGTTATTAGGAGGGTATGCAGATCTACATGCTCCTCTTTGTGCTCAAGTTTTAGATTGGATGGATATAATAGATACGAAGCTTTTCATGAATACTATTTCTTTTGTTTTAAAAACATTCCTTTCCTTTCAGAGTTGCACAGCCTGTTCTAGTTTTACTGTCATCCTCACCAGTCTACTGGAACAATGGAATGAAGCAAATAAGACATTTCACAACACTCAAAAAATCCCCCTCATATTTGATCCCTTTCAAACCTTTCTGCTGGTATGATACTAAATCTATGATTTATGAGAATCCTGCCTCCAAAGTCCATTCAGCTCTTAATTACTGAAGTATATCTTCATTGTTATTTATCTGAATTGGACAAATAAAAATAAACTTATAGGGAATAAACTCAAACAGAGAAAGCATTTTCCAAGCACTGAAGAAAAGTGAAGTCTTTTTTATGGAGAATTATTAGAGATAAAATTATACTAACCAAAAATTATAATACAATGCAAAACAGAGCTCTGATATATCAAATGGTGGCATATTTTATGTATTATACCACAGAGTATTCCATGAAACAATGGTGCCCTCTTTAACAAAACTCTGTTAAAGAAACAGACCTGTCAAAGGAACACATTTTTCTAACCAATTAGGTTTTGTATTTAACATATTCCTGCTTTGTATATTTTTCTGTGGTAGCTGCTAAGTAAAATATATATACTCTTCAATATTTGCTTACTTCGCGAATAGGAAATTTCCACAAAATTTACTGATTTAAGAACTGATTCTAATCTAATAAAAAAAAACCTCTGGGAATACTTAATGTCACTCAATCTGTGGAATGGTCCTTGTTATTTAGGGCACCATCCAATTCCTAGACTTTTACAAATGGGGGGGGGGGGGGGGGGGGGGGGGGGAATTGAAACACGCCACCACCAGAAGGAAAATTTGGAATGGG
>NW_023303654.1:0-3257 GCF_011077185.1 Oxyura jamaicensis | reverse complement strand
CCCCCCCCCCCCCGCCCCCGGGGGGGAATCCGCCCCCGCGCGCGTGGAAGTGTACCTCTCCAGCACCAGTAGGCAAATTGCTCATCTGTCTGATGCTTAGGCTTCATTAGATATTCTGAAGAACTGCTCTGGGAGTTGATCACCCTTCAGTAATTAATCACTTCAGTCAAAATTCAGAATGAAACACAGGGAGGCTCAAATAGGTCATCATGTTACCTCTACTTGACAAGGTATAGTACATCTGAACTGCTGCAACTGAACATACTGTTAGCACATGGAGAGTGCAAGGTAATGTAACTTGGCTGCCATTGAAACAGCAGTTAAAAATAAATAATATTTTCAATAGGGAAGAATACATGCATGGAGAATGGCAGCAGCTCCACTGACACATTTCAACTTTTTGAATATGTGTAGCCATCAGGCATTAGGGCATCTTGGGGTTTCACAGTGCTCTGCTGGCAAGCCATACAGGTAATCACTTCATAGAAGATTTTGGAAAAGATACACAATATCACAAGTCACTCAGGCAAATCCTGGGAATCAGATATTGACCAATAAGAACAATCACGTAAATCTGCAATATTCTGAATGGCAAACTTTGGATTAAGAGTTTGCAAGCCAAAGTGCAAAAAAAAAGTTCATAAATTTCTTCCCAATTACAATTTCAATCTATAGCGGCAGTTTGTAAATTATAGTTCATCAGTTAAATAATTGCAGAATAATTTAGATTTGAAGGTCCAATCCCTGGTCATCTGGTCCAATCCCTGCCTAGAACAGTGCTGAATCCAAAGCTGGACTTTACTGCTCAGTGATGAATATATCCATCGATGAAAATTTTACAGTTTACGTATAGACTTTTTTTTTTTTTTTTTGACAATATTTATTATAAATTGGTAATGCTTTCTAAAAACTTAGCCTGTTACATAAAATTATTATTTTTAGCCTCTGGACTGCAACGTCGAGTTCAACACCAAAAGTGATATGGTATTTCATTTAAAGATTTTTTTCTAAGTGGTTGAAATAAATCATGTCTTTGCAACTCAAACCAGCAAGCAGAGTTCCAGTCTCGGTAGTATACTAGGGATTATTTTAATAATGGAAGGTGCAGAAAAGGTGGAAAGTACAAGGCCCAGATTATTGTGCAGGATAAATTAGATTTTTCTTTTCCTTTGACCAACAAATCAGCAACTTTGCTACCCTCCTCTCACTTTTTTCATTTAATTGTCTTCCTCTTCTGTACTCAGCTATAATACAAACAAACAAAAAAGCAGGAACACCTACACTCCACAGATTTTATAACATTTTCTTTCTTTCTTTTTTGTTGTTGTTTTATGTACCATACATGTGTTGTTAACAAAATTTCTTGACAATAGGCTGGGGACAGCTAGTCCCTGAAAGTTTCAGTTATTATAATTCTAGTCATTTTTTATCACATTTTAAAAATAATAATAGAAAGTCGGCAAGAAGTTATTTGCAAATACCACCCATATTACTTGATTCAGAGCAAGTTGATTAGAAAGAAAAATGGATATTTAATGAAAATCAGAAAGTATCACTGATGCCATCCAGCTACCCTTTCCAGGTTCTTAAAATACTTGCTCTGTAAGTAGCACCATCCATGTGTGCAAACATGAGAAGTAAACTGAAGTAAAGCTGCTGCTTTTTCTCAGTGCCAAAAATGTAAGATGCCACAAACTCTGTAGCTGGAAAATGTCATCTTGTGCTTTCTCCCCTGAGGCCAGACCAGCTCTGTCTGCATAACTTCTGGTAGATATTTGCTCTTAAAATTTAATAGCAATGAGGGTTCATAGCCTTTATCTTATAAAACATTCTATAAAATACATATGAAACATTCTGGCAATGTTAAGAGGCCACGAGACACCTATTATACTTATTTCAAGGTCTTTTTACATTATTATAACAGGTATAATAGTATAGTCTATAGTACATGAGAATAACTGAGCTGGATTCTAAACCTTTTATTTACAGAGGGTGGGAAATGTCAGCATGTATAAATCCTGAATCATTCATTGCCTTTTGTACAGAACTCGCTGACTGGACCATTCCAATGCAACTTTACAAGTTACATTGTACCTCAGATACATCTTTCTGTTAGTGATAGAGGAATATTCATATTTGCAGAATCTTTTTGCCAGAACAAAACAGCACTTTTCCTGAGGAATGCATTTATAAGGGGGATAAGAAAAAAGGGGAAAAGGCATTTGTGGAACAATTTCCCTACTCAACATTTTCTAGATGTGCTTACATTGGTTTCATTCATCTATATCTGTGCTGGAGCTGAGCACTTCACTAAAACATCTCATTCTCTTCACCACTTTATTTACAGAGAAAGATGAGCCTGAAACCACTTGGCCCAGTTTTGCTGCAATTTTTTTGTTAAGTGATTTTTCCTTAACTGTTTGTTTTCATTTCTTTACAGAAGACTTGCAGTATGTGAGATGTTTGGTTGCCAGCAGAGAATCTTGATTATCAGACAATGCAGCTATAGAGTGGAAATGTATATTTGCATGGCATTTGGCTCAGTTTCTTCCAAGAGAAGATAAGTGAGCAATGCTCCTTGAGTTAGCCATTAAAATGGAATTCCAAATGAATTTAGTAATGAACAAGGCCAGCTCCTCTCACCTAGCTCATAGCTGTTACTGCAAAGAACTGCTTGCAGTTTATTTTTTTCAGCCATGTTAGACGGTCAAGAGCTCAGAGCAAATCCAGTATCAGGAATTTCATCAAACATGGACAGGGCTAGATTCAGGCAGTATATAAAGGGAAGAGATGTTCTCTTCCCATTGTGTTCTATCCTCTGTCCCATCATGTTCTTCACACTGGGACACCAAACAAAATGGATAATGAATAGTTGCTAAGCTGTGGCTATGCTTCATTTCCAATTCTTTATACTCTCTTTCAGGTTCTATATACCCATTAATCTGACCCAAAACTTTCCCAAAGGGTGAGCAGTAGGGGACCAAGCCTCATGCCTAAATACAGATATTTAGTGATATGCTTAGGTGTCCAGGTGTGGTGGGTTGCCCCAGGCCAAAAGCCAAACACCCACTCTCTTGCTCACTATCACCAGCAGGATGGGGAGAAAGATGAAGGCAAGGTAAGATGAAGTGTTCACCTGCTGGAGAGGAGCTCTGAGGAGAAGGACCTGGGGGTCCTGGTGGACAACAGGTTGACCATGAGCCAGCAGTGTGCCCTGGTGGCCAAGAGGGCTAATGGGATCCTGGCATGCATTAAAA
>NW_023303653.1:0-10872 GCF_011077185.1 Oxyura jamaicensis | reverse complement strand
ATAAGACAATTGCCTTTTTTTTTTTTTTCCAATCAGTTTTATTTATGCTGATAGCAGAAAAAAATGAATGAATGAAAAAGAATACAAAACTATTTCTAGGATTCAATAAAATACAGAAAGGAAGTATTCAAGTCACAATCCCTTTCATCTCTTCCAGTTTACTGATCACAGACAGAAGGGAAAAATGTGGAACATATTCCAGATTTCCTACTTGACTCTGTTGCTTCAGTGCCAAAAGGAAAATAAGTAAAATATTATGTAAAATATTAAACATTATGAGCCAAATATTTTTTTTTTTTTTTTTGGGGGGGGGGGATGGAGAAAGACAGCCAAAAGAAAATGCTTTTCAATAGGAGTAATGATGTTAATGTCCCTTTCAAAACATTTTGGAATATATAGCTCAAAACTGGCAAGTTTGCTGATGACACAAAGCTGGAAGGAATGGCTGCTAGCCCAGAGGGCTGTGCTGCCATTCTTAGGGATCTTGACAGACTGGAGAGACAGGCCAAGAGGAACCTCATGAACTTCAACAAAGGCAAATGCAGAGTCCTTCACCTAGGGAGGAATAACCCCAAGCACCAGTACAGGCTGGGGGCAGCAGCTCTTTTCAGTTGTGCCCAGTGACAGAATGAGAGGAAACAGGCACAAGCTGAAGCACAGGAAGTTCCATCTGAAAGTGAGGGGCACTTCTTTACTGTGAGGGTGACAGAGCACTGGAACAGGTTGCCCAGTGAGGCTGTGGAGTCTTCTTCTCTGGAGACATTCAAAACCCACCTGTATTCCATCCTATGCAATGTGCTCTAGGTTATCACCTAGATGCTTGGCAGGATGGTTAGACTAGATGATCTTCAGAGGTCCCCTCCAACCTCAGCCAATCTGATTCTGTAAATTATTTTTTAAACAAACAAACAAAATATATTCAGCATTGTTACAAAAATGGCTATTCAGCCTATATTAGAAACATAAAGGAAGGCAGTTTCATTGAAATTTCCAAAGTTTTAGAGGTGACGAAAGTGTTAATTACTATCCAGATTTCTTAGTGTTCCTTCACTTCATACTAGCCAATTCAAAAACCCACAAACACAGAGTTGCACAGGCAGGCACTTGTTCTCACTGGAGTTCAGAATAACCCAACCACAGTGCTCTTGGTGGCAAGTTTAGTTATGCTAGTGCCCTGATTACTTTTCCTTGTAACTGTGAACAGATGTGGGACAAGGATGGATAACCGTCCCTGGGATGAACTGGTCTTGCAGTTTAACAGTGGACAACAAATATGAGAAATCAGCAGAAAAAGTAAACCCCAAAGTAATATTTGCTTTATTTAAACAGTTGGTTAAAGTGAATTTTTATTTATATTGTACATTAAATTCAAAATAAGCTTTGTGAGCCCACTTTACTTGATGCCAGGAAAACCTAAAGGTTCAGAACCAAATTAATTTTTAATAATACAAAAGTGCATTGGGTGCAAATGGCCATGCACTTTCAGGAGGCTGCAGGGCTCCTCTGTGGGGAGAGGCCAGGACTGCCCTATGCTGGACAAAGCCAGTTCCAGCTAGCTCCAGTGGCCCCACCACATGGCATGGCTAGGCCCAGCAGCCAAGATGGTGGCACTGCATTTGAGAAAGGGCCAAATAATGCCAGAGCAATGAGGAACAAAGGAAAAAAGTGTGAGGAAACAACCCTGCAGACACCAAAGTGAGAGAAGAAGGGAGGGCAAGAGGTGACCAGGTGCCAGAGCAGGTATTTCCTTGCAGCCCATTAAGAGGACTATGCCAGAATAGATGTCCACACTGCAGCCATGGGAGGACCTGAGCAAGTGGATATATTCTGAAGGAAGTGTAGCCTGTGGAGAGGAGCCCATGCTGGAGCAGGTTTATCCTAAAGGCCTGTAGACCATGAAGAGGACCCAATTCAAACAGAGGAAAGATACAGGGAGGAAGGAGCAGCAGAGGGAAGCTGTTATGGGGTGACTTTAACATATATTACCCCTGTGCTGCACCTGGCAGAGGAGGTAGAGGAGCCAGGAACGAAGGAGTGAAGTGTAGCTTGGGAAAAAGTAGGGGAGTATTTTAGTTTCTGTCTTTGTTTCTCACTGACTAACTCTATTTTAATTGCAATCAGTTAAATTATTTTCCCCAAGTTTAGACTGTTTTGCCCCTGATGCTGGCTGGTAACTGATCCCCCTTGTCTTTATTCTGACCCTTGAGGTTTTTTTGTCTTAATGTATCCTGCTGTCTTGTTGAGGGAGAGGGAGAGAGCAACTGGGTGGGTGTCTGGCAGCCAGCCAATGTAAAACACAAGTGAATATAAAAATACTTGGAAAGAAGGAGTAAGAATAGAAAACAAATATTTGGTATCCTTCACCAATGGACGTGGTTTAGTGTAGTAGAAATCAGTGAAATTACACATAAGTAAACTAGCTGATGATGCGGTCTAAGGAAATAATACAGTTACATAGTTTAGCTTTCTGCACACTGTGATCATCCCAGACAACAGAAAAGAGAGAAAGAAGAGTTATCAGGCTATTTATTTTCAAAAAGAAATAAATAGTCCACAACTGCAATTCTGTCTATCATCTCTGTCTGATTACTTGTAGTATCCGTGCAGAGATAATTGAAATGGATTTGATTGAAAGAATGTTATCAGCTATGCAGATTTATTTATGGAAGAAAATCTGCATGAACAGTACCATGATATTATCTGTGGAAATGTTCAAAAAAAAAAAGTGATAAAGGAGGATAGTGATAAAGTGTTAAGTGATTGTACTGGGTCTGGCTGGGATGTTAACTTTCCCTGCAGCAGCCCATACAGTGCTGTGCTCTGCACTTGGAGCTAGAACAGCAGTGGTATCACGCCGGTGTTGTGTCTGCTGCTGAGAAGTGCTGGCACAGCATCAGGACTCTCTCTAACCCTCCTAGGGAGTGGGCAAAAAGTGAGAAAGAAACATCACCAGGGCAGCTGACCTAAACCAACCAAAGGGATATTCCATACCATATGATGTCACACTCAGCAATAAAAGGTGGAAAAAGGAAGAAGAGGGAAGGGGTGGGCTCTCGTTGTGAAAACGTCTATCCTCCTCCCGAACACCAGCTACATGCTTCAAGGACATGGTCAAGCATCGCTCATTTGTGGGAAGTAGAGAGTAATTTCTTTCCTCTGCACTTCCACATAGCCTTTACTTTTTTTTTTGTTTTGCTATTCCCTTTCCCACTCCCTCTTCCCCTTTCCCTTTTTTCCCTTTAGTTGAATTGTTTAATTAATATTTCCTTAATAATATATATATATTTCTCTTTAATTAAATCATCCTTATCTCAACCCGTCAGTTGTTCTTCCTTTACTTCTTCCCGTCCTCATCTGAGGAGGGGGGAGTGAGAGAGCGGTTGTGGTGTTCAGCTACCTAGCACGGTAAAACCACCACAGTGATAAAGAAGGATGAATTGAGCTTGAAGATTAGGGAAACTGGTGGACAGAAATATTAAAACTGAACATTGGGTAAGTGCATTTGAAGGCGCATATAAAAAGAATTTTATATTAT
Organism: Oxyura jamaicensis; assembly: GCF_011077185.1. Taxonomy (NCBI): domain Eukaryota; kingdom Metazoa; phylum Chordata; class Aves; order Anseriformes; family Anatidae; genus Oxyura; species Oxyura jamaicensis. The sequence continues at coordinate 7,337 of NW_023303653.1, read as the reverse complement.
GGAAACCTCCAGAAAATGTCATAGACAGGCATGATTTCCTCAATGGAAGGGAGAAGGAAAAACACTTTATGTGCTATGGTCTACATGGATTATTTGGATCTTAGAGAAGGAGAGGCAGAAGAAAATACCGACATCAAGACATGACAGGTCAGAAGAAGACAATATTCAAGTAATTAAATACCATCTTCCAAAATCTACTGAGATAAAGTGACTGTGCCACCTCTGTGAATATTCAGACAGACCTTTTTTTGTTTATTCTTTTCTGTCATGAACAGAGATGTGCAGATCCATCAGAATGTGAAGCCGAGTTGTGGTTTAAACCATCCATATTTTTCAACACATATCACGTAGACTATTGAGGAGTTTAAGACAACATGGAAGAAGTCAATACCATAAACATTCCTTTAAATCATGATTAATCTTGGCCAAAAAAAAAAGTCCACTCTTTCTAAGTACTGTCAATTTATTTGGATATTTTGACTGTGTATATTCAAATCAACAACTTAGAAAAATGAGAGTAGTGTAGCGGTATCCATTGCATTACAGAGCCAGGCATCATGCCTGAAGGCAATGTGACAGCTCCCTGTCTGTCTCTGCCAACGTCCCTCAGGTTGAACAGAGAAGACCAAGCTGCAAGGATGTTCTATGAAGTGGAAAATCCCTTGGCATTAAAGATTAGGTCATTGCATTGTTGCTTGTCGACAAAAAAGCCCTAATTTTGCGTAAGATCTCTTGAAATTGAAGCCTATGTAACACTTGACATGTTTATTCACCAAGGTTAACACAGGAAATATAGCTTTAAAGATATATTCACTCTATACTTAATTTACATTAGTGAAAATATATTAGAGTTGCTACTTGTCCTTGCATCAGTGGAGGGAAATAAAACAGCAGAATTTTATTCATAAGTTACTATTACTTAAGCTTGTTTGGGAACAGAGACAACTATATCTTAACAACTTATCAAGTGGACAATTTCTGATATGGCTGTTAAATATCTCTGTGGAAGTGATCTGATCATCTCTGTAGTCTATTGACTACTTTTAAGAGATGTGAGAAAAGAAAAAGAATGACAAATATCAATCCACTTCATTTTTCAATGATGTCAGGATCTGTGCCTCAGCTGTAGATTTTTTCAAGGTGTCTCCAGCTGAAAAATACTTAAAAGCCACTATTATATAGAAATCTACAATGACATTTTTGGATGCATTCCCTTCAGGAAAAAAAATAAAAAAAATAAAAAATCTTGCAGATTTAATACTGGGGGACTCAAAATCTTAAACACTTTATGGAAATATTGTTCTCTGTTTCTTGTTTCTTGAACTTCAAAAATGTTGTTATAAATTTGTGTATCAAAAGTGTATGCATGTGAAAGCAAATACTGGACAAAGAAATAAGAGGTAGTACTTTTTTTTTTTTTTCTAAAAAACTAGATATTTGGTAAAGTGGTATTTAAATAAAATATTTCTTTCATCAATTCAATACTTTTGTATAAGGTAGTGAATATGACATTAGTATGCCAATTTTTTGGTAGGCTTAAATAGAAGTCAAGGTAATACTCCCCTTAGCAAAATTGAACAGTTGGTAGGTGCATACGTAGGTAGGCAGATGGACAGAGAGATAATGTGTTGCACTTCTGAGTTAGAGCATTTTATTCTTTTTTTCAAAGAACCAAAAGAAGTGTTGAGGTGAGACTTTGTATGTGTTTTAGCAAAGGAAGGACAATCAGGAAATATATAAAAACATTATGAACTACCAAAGGAGGACATTATTAGTCACATTTTCAGAGTGCTTGCAGCGTACAGATATAATCCTTACTTAGTCATCTTTAGGTTTTGTTGTTCCAATCTTTACTTTTAACTTTAGGAATGTTTGGCTGCATCACAGCAGATTTTTTTAAGGGCCAGTTCATCCTAGTTTGATAAGGCAAGTAGCGTATTTCACGTAGTGTCTTTTTAGGGTGTTCTACAACCCAGCCAACTTTTTTTGATGGATTAGGGAGGATTCTTTTCTCTCTGTTGTTCTACCTGTTATTTTGAACGGCAATTATATTTTAAAAATGTAAAATGTCCATAACAACATACAAAAATAAGTGTATTGTTGTTGATTCTACTACACAGAACCAAACACAATGCCAGAAACGTAGCAGCAAGATTTATCAAAGAGACCAAAAACACACAAAGAGGGATAAAGAAAAGAAATAAATAGTGGATAACAACAAAATGGGATAACAACATCATTACACTACATCCTAACTGCACTTATGGAGACACTCAGAAAGCACTATACAGCTGTATGTTTCTTAATATCTCAACCGAAAATGCAGAGTGAAAAAGGGTTGTTCACGCTGTATACCACAATTTTTATTTTATTTATTTTTTGGCTATCAGTATCATTTTTGGCATCCCTCCAAAAATGTTGACAATCTGGATTTTTTTTACAAATTTTGTAGTGATACTTCTTTATATGAAGTCCTCTTCAGAACTTGGCGATGTAAATATATGCAAAATTAATAGATATTCTCATTATCTTTACTTCCTCTCTTTAATGCTGCCTTGATGAAACATGGGATATGCTTCTCTTAGAAAATCATAAATATGAAGATAACTTGCAAGTAACTGTACTGACTTAGTTGCTTTTCTTGACTCAGTTCATATCTTGGAAGCTAAATTTGTAAGTAATGTTTCTGTCCTGTATTTGCACTAAAATTACAACACTAGGACAATTGAGGTTTGTTTGTTTGTTTGTTTTTCTTCAGCAAATCAAAACCTTTTGTTTTAATCACAAGAACTGGCAATGTATCACAGAAGGTAATAATTTAACATGGGGGAAAATCAGATATTTAAAATGATGTGGGCAACATTAAATATTTGCTCTAAATTAAGAATGGTTTTGTTTGTTTGTTTGTTTTGTCCCTGGTTTTCATTAGTTTTGTTCTCATATTTTGTGGAACTTCTCATCAAAAAGCCAAAAGAGACTGACTCACTGAAGAAGGGCCAATAGCTCTCTGGCTTCTTGCTCCTAGACTTCATGTAGAAACTTGAGAGAACTTTGGAGCCCGCTTTACTCAAATGATGAAGACTGACAGCAGCTCCTTTCCCTTGTAAAAACCCTCAGCCAGCATGAAGCCTACTTAGTACAATAAACAACACAGTGTGAACTATTTTTGCAGGTGAGATATCCCGCTGGTGGCCCACCCATAAATCAAGGACACTGGCTAACAGCAAGGGAAACAGCCAGAGCTAAAAGAAGGGGAAATGAAGTGTTGCACATAACCCCCTACTGATTGAAGGTCACAGACCCATTGAGACTGACAATTTATTATAATTTATTAGTGTTGCATTTCTTTTTTAAACCAGCAGGAGCATCAGAATCCAAGCATATCAATTCGGAGGAAATATAAAAGGTCTTTAGAGGATGTGCATTGTGTGTACAAAGGAAAGGGAAATAAGTTAAAGGTAGCCAATTCAGCCAATTTGCTTTTGACAAAACGTTGACTGATGGCTGTAAAACAGTATAAACCTCTCAAGATGGATGTGAAATATGCCAGAAATTATTGATCACAGAATCATTAATAGAAATGTGCCAACACTTATCATTCAGCAATACCTAGTACTTAATATTTAGACCTGACATAAAAGACCTCCTGGAACTATTACCATAAACAGTAATTAAATGAACCCTACTTTTAGTTATTATTATGCAAGAAATTAACTCCAGGTGAAGTCAGTAGCAATCCACATTTTTGAAAGACTGTTTGGACCCAATTCAAGGAATATCTTGAAGTCCAGAAATGACTGAAAGTCTCTGACCACATACTAAAAATTTCAGCTGATGCCAACTTGCATAGCTCTATGGAAACTGATCATCTGCCACATGAAGAAACCACCCTTAAGTTACAGGACACAAGCATTGTTTCTGTAGCAGATCAGGCACATAAAGTGTACTATAATAACAATAATAATAGTAGTAGTTCCTAAGAAAAAAATATTTTCCTATCTTTCTTAGATTTGTCCATTGTTTAGATATTACATTATTAGAAATTGTTGATTCTCATGAAGTATTTAAACATAGGAATTGTGACATTTCTGGCTCAACAATTATTAATCGCGTGATTTTTGGAGGTCAGCTAGACATTGCGTAGTCACGGAATCATTCTAAATAAAATACCAAAACTAGTCAAGTGAAAATTCACTAGCTTCACACGGCTGGACTGATAAATCCTAAAGATTTCCTGGGAATGAAATGTGAATATCAAAGTCATGTGTTGGAGAACATTTTTTTAATCAGTCATACCATTTAAAAACTCCTAAACCAGAACAATACAGTGCCCCTCAGGAAAAGAAATGATCAAAAGAACAAACCCCTCTGGCAGGTATAAATCACCCTACTTAATGCATTACTGGAGGGTTCCTATATTCAGGTGATGAGGGCAGCTTAAAAATACAGTTTGGCCATATGGTACAATGTTTTATAATTTGGATGCTAAGATCCCAAATTCAGCTTGTTCCCACTTCCACCAAGTTCAAATGACCTTTTGTTGTGAGTTAAATTGCTTTGGTAATGAACTGCCACTTTCTGTTTCTCTGTTCTGTCTTACTGAAATTTGGATCTGTATCATCTATTTCCATGCTACATTCCTACTTATCAAGTGTTCTCTTACCCTACTGCTTTTCCCACTTGAAGTGATCAGTTCTGAACTTGGAAATGCCATTTGTTACAGCATACTGGTGAAAGCATGCTCCTTTAAGAAACAGGTACAGATGGCAAGTCCATCAGCTAAGTTCAAACCAGAGGTCAAGAGAGGAAAAGGAAATTACCCCTAGCACTCATCTCAGACTCTGCCCTCTTCCACTGTCTTCTCTGGCTGCTGGTAAATTTAGGTCATCGTTTCCTCAACCAGCACCCAGCTTAGCCAGTGACAGTGGGAAATCAATATATCCACCACATTTGACCTCATAACCTTTAAACCAGTATCTTACAAATCACTCGGGGTAAACAGTTGTGATCACAGAGTTAGTAGGAAGGTCAACTAATCTAAAGGTGGAATCAGCTATACCTAAACCATTCCTGACAGATGTTTGTCTAATGTTTTCTTAAAAATGTCCAGCAAATGAGACCCCTTACCTCCCCTTAGAAATCTCTTCCACTGTATTTTCTGTCCTTACTGATAGGAAATATTTTCTCATGTCTAACCTAAATCTTCTTGGCTGCATTTTAGCATGTTATTCCTTGCTATAAAGATTAATGGATCAATGCCCTAAATAATGCCTGGAAAACATTTTGGAAATCTTTGCAGCAGCCTTTTACATATTTGAAGACTTACATCTATCCCTCAGTTTTATGTTGCTTGTATACCACCATCCCAATCCTTCTTTAAAACCACATTTTCTTGGTTTCTGATCAATCTTTTTGCTCTGCTTTGCCTTCCCCTTCTGTTGGTCCACAAATTTCTGGAAATATGGTGCCTCTAATTGGATGCAGTAATGCTCCAGCTGAGGCCAGTATTCAGCAGAGCAGCTGGTTTACATATAATACTCATGTTTATACATCCTGATACAGTGTTTGCTTTTTTAAAAATATTTCTGGCAGAAGTTTAACATTGAGAATACATGCTCAGTTTGGGGTCCATTCTAGTTCCTAGGCACTCTTCTGCAGAACTGCCTGCCAGGTGGAGATCTACCTTCATGAAACTTCACGAATCCAGGGGAGCCTTCCCTCCTGTGCTATGGCACTAGTGTGGGGAAATGCTGGGCTAGTTTGAAAATTCATGTCAGTTGTTACCTAACAGCTTATTATCTTCAGGGTGCTTACATGCGACATGCTTATTTGTTCCAGTGTTTCTCTGGGCACTTGAGTTATGCCAGCTCTTCAGTAACTCCTAGGAAAAAGAAGACAGAATTAGCTTCTTTGGCAGCCTTAGGCAATGACTGATGTGTGCTTTATGTGAGCATACCACTTAAGGAACAGAAAAAAGTAATTGTCTAATGGATGGAAGGTGATTATGTCTCATAACTAAAGACAAAGGAATATATTTTCTAAAGAGATCTAGGTGGCCTAGGAGCTACTATCTAGCGACTGTCTAGGTCCTACTAATTACATCTCACAAAGCTTAGCAGTAAGCCATTGTTCCAGTAACCCCCCTGATTTAAACCAGTTGTGAGACAGAACTGGAGGAAGAGGCCCAGAGACGTTTTATGTGCAAATAATACAGTCTGCAGTGGTAGTTGTCCCTACCCCCCTCCCTCCCCCCAAAAAGGAAAATTTACTCAGAGCTGTTCCCAAACAGAAACATATTTTGAGGCTGTTTCTGATGGATCAAGAAGAGTTTTAAGTTTCAGATGTCCAAAATAATGCTGTTTGATTGCTTTTATTGCTTAGACTGTTACCTTGCAGCAGCAGTTGAGTACAGGGAACAATAACAAACCCCATGCACAGCATGTAGACTACAGAAAACAAAGTAAAACAGTTTCACAGCTCAGCTAAGAAGCACCTGCAGTTCCAGAGCACTCTGTCTTCAAAAGCTTTTCTATTTGATATTCTGGGTACTTGGACCCATGTTTATCCTGCCCAGCTTTTAGCCATTTAAACTGATATATTCAAGCCAGGCACCTTCCTCTGAGGTCAGTGAAGAAGTCCTTAAGATCTGAATCATGCCATGGAACATGATTAATTTCTCTGCAGCTAATTTAAAAATTAGCAGTCTTTGTGCCTTAAATCCCACTGGTCTGATATTACTCATTTTAGATAGGTCAGTAAACACCAAAAGATAAAATTTGGAAAAAATCTTGCTGTGAATTAAAAAAAAAAAAAAAAAAAAAAAAAAAAAAAAAGGATGATGTGTTTTTATTTTTTTTCTTCCCCCAAAATTTGATCTTATCAGCTATATTTCCTATATTTCTGTCTCCATCTGTGTGCTTCATAGCAGAAAAAAATAGTTTATGAACTACCTCCCTGGTAGTTTAATAGTCACTGTGTTCCCTATGTGATACACAGCTACTGACCTGTGACATTGAGCCATGCCAGTAGAGCTGGATGCTTATAGGTCTGGTGCTAAACAGAATAGCAAAGTTAAGGAATTCTATCCCAAGTCATCCAAATGTTTCTATGCCACCTGGTCAACAATATTATGACAACATGACATTTGGGGAGATTAAAAAGGAGTAATCAAATTACTCTTATCAGAGGGGCAGTGTTTTTAACCATCTCTCTTGAAGAAAAAAAGGGAAGGAAGGAAGGAAGGAAGGAAGGAAGGAAGGAAGGAAGGAAGGAAGGAAGGAAGGAAGGAAGGAAGGAAGGAAGGAAGGAAGGAAGGAAGGAAGGAAGGAAGGAAGAAA
>NW_023303652.1:1293-1902 GCF_011077185.1 Oxyura jamaicensis | reverse complement strand
GGGCCGGCCTGAATTATTGCTGGGGGCAGGAAGCCCCCCCCCCTGAAATATTTATTCCAGGCGGGGGGGGAAACGAGAGGGAGGGCGGGAGGAGGTGGAGGAAAAACCATCCACGGCTTTGAAAGCTTCGAGGAGGGGAGCGGGGAGCCCCCCCCCAGACCCTTCCATCCCCGTCCCCGTCGCCCTGCGAGGGAAAGGGGGCAGGAGGTGGGGTGTCCCCGCTGTCCCCCCGTGGGGATCAGGGTGTGATGTGGCCCTGCTGGGTGTCACCCCGCTGGGTTTGTCTCGGGCTCCCTCCTCGCCACGTGCGCGCCCTGGGTTTGAGCGAGGTTTCAGCCCGGGGGCGACAGCGGAGCCCCCCCCCCCACCACACCCAGCCACCATCGGGGCTCAGCGGGGTGGAAACCCCCAGACCCCAAAACGGGTCCTTCATCCCGCAAGGGGGAGCGGGGCTGGTGGCCCCCCACCCCGCCCGGTGGCCCCCGACCTCACCCCGCTTTGATTTGGGGTCGGGGAAACCTGCTGGGTTTTATCCTCCAGCCAGCGCCGGAGGGCTCCAAGAAGGGCTCCAAGAAGGGCTTCTGGAACCCAAAATGCCTCCGAGCCCCC
>NW_023303652.1:867-1193 GCF_011077185.1 Oxyura jamaicensis | reverse complement strand
TGGGGGGGGGGTGACCCTTTGGGGCTTCCCCCCACGGCAAGCGCGGGGGCGGGAGGTCCCCGGCGTTAGGAGGTGGGGGGGTGGGGGCTCCCCCCCCCCCCCCCCCCCCACGCAAGCCCAGGGAAAATGAGGATTCGGGGTGGTAACGCCAGGAGGGGGGGGGCTGACAGGCGGGATCGAGGAGAACGCTTGCCAGATCCCCGTGCACAGCCTCGTGGGGGCATACGAGCCACCAGAGCATCCCCGCCCTGCTTGGCAGGAGCCGCTCAAAGGCAAAACCCTTTGGGGCAAACGATGGGGAAAACCCTCAGAGGGGTCACATCCCC
>NW_023303652.1:0-767 GCF_011077185.1 Oxyura jamaicensis | reverse complement strand
GGGGTGTGGGGATTTGGGGTGACCCCCAGGGTGGGTCAGGGCGTGCTGCGGCTGGGGGGAGGGAGCCAGCAGAGCCCCCCCAGAGCCCCCCCCCCCGTCCCGGGATGCCCGTGGGGGAGGTTGCTGGAAGGCGCGGATTTGGGTCCCCGCTTTACGGGGTGGCAGCACGGGCGGTCTTGCAGCTCGTGAGCCAGCAGAGGTTGTGCAAAAGGGGGGTGCACTTGTTTGTGGGGTGGGGTCTGCGAGTGTGGGTGTGCAGGTGCACGCTGATCCTGGCACGGCCACGCACGTGCACAAGTGTGGGTTGTGCAGGCGTGGAATGGGGAAGGGCTGCGTGTGCCCAAAGGACTGTGCTGGCTGCTGCCATCGCCCCGGTGTGTGCCCATCACATCGCCCCAGTGTGTGCCCATCCCACCAGTATGTGCCCATCCCACCAGTATGTGCCCATCACATCACACCAGCATGTGCCCATCACTTCCCACCACGTGCGCTCCCCACCCCGGGTGTTTGCACATCCCACCTCACCGGTATTCCCCTATCCCCTCCCCACAAACCCCAGCCCATCACGCCCGTGTGTGCCCCTCACACCAGTGTCCCCATCACAGCTCACCGCCCCCGTGCCCCTTACACCACCCCGGCGTGTGCCCACCCCATCGGTGTCCCCTCGCATCGCCGCCGTGTCCCCGTCCCCCCGCCACGTCACACCGCTGTCCTCCCATCCCAGCAGCCTGCACGCGAGGCCGGTTGGGTGCAGCTGCCCCCCCCCC
>NW_023303651.1:0-11625 GCF_011077185.1 Oxyura jamaicensis | reverse complement strand
TAAAAGGTGGAAAAAGGAAGAAGAGGGGAGGGGTGGGCTCTCGTTGCGAAAACGTCTGTCCTCCTCCCGAACACCGGCTACGTGCGTTGAGGCCCTGCTTCAAGGACGTGGTCAAGCATCGCTCATTTGTGGGAAGTAGAGAGTAATTTCTTTCCTCTGCACTTCCACATAGCCTTTACTTGTTTTGTTTAGTTATTCCCTTTCCCCCTCCCTTTTCCCCTTTCCCTTTTTTCCCTTTAGTTGAATTGTTTAATTAATAATAATATTTCCTTAATTATATATATATATATATATATTTCCCCTTTTTAATTAAATCATCCTTATCTCAACCCGTGAGTTGTTCTTTCCTTTACTTCTTCCCCTCCTCATCTGAGGAGGGGGAGTGAGAGAGCGGTTGTGGTGTTTAACTGCCTAGCACGGTAAAACCACCACAGTCCTTTTTGGCGCCCAACGTGGGGCTCGAAGGGTTGAGATAACAATAGATTTGACTAAACTCTTACAACTAACACACTTACTTGCTAGTCACCATGTTCAGTGTCCTGTTAATATTGGCTTGTTTGATCATGTGTCATGCAATCCGAGTCATGTTCTCCTTTCTCCTCTATATCCGATCCGAGAATGTGCTACAATCTGTGTTCGTTTTCTTAAACTCGCTGTGCTGCCAAGCACTGGCCTTGAGTTTAATCTGGCACTCAGGCTCTGCACTGTTATCATTTGGGTCTCATGGAAACTATCTTTTAGAGAATATTCAGAATTACACAGCCTTCCTTTCCTCATCTGGAAGTCAGTTTATGAATAATATCAGAAATACCGGTGGGCTTTTGGCATAGCTGCTTTAAGCACAGAGAAGATTAGGCAGCTGTCTACCCTACCTGGCCTTTCAGAAGACCCCTCCGTTGTAGGATTGCTTAAGGTTGAAGAACAGCAGGTACCAATCGCTACCACAACGGTGCACCGACGGCAATATCGCACCAACCGAGACTCCCTAATTCCCATCCATGAGCTGATTCATCGGCTGGAGAGTCAAGGAGTGATCAGCAAGACTCGCTCACCTTTTAATAGTCCTATATGGCCAGCGCGAAAGTCTAATGGCGAGTGGAGGCTAACGGTGGACTATCGTGGCCTGAACGAAGTCACGCCACCTTTGAGTGCTGCAGTGCCAGACATGCTAGAACTTCAGTACGAACTAGAGTCAAAGGCAGCCAAGTGGTACGCCACAATTGATATCGCTAATGCATTTTTCTCCATCCCTTTGGCAGCACCATGCAGGTCGCAGTTTTCTTTCACTTGGAGGGGCATCCAATACACCTGGAATCGACTGCCCCAGGGGTGGAAACACAGCCCTACCATTTGCCATGGACTGATCCAGTCTGCACTGGAACAAGGGGGAGCCCCTGAACACCTGCAGTACATTGATGACATCCTTGTGTGGGGCAACACAGCAGAAGAAGTTTTTGAGAAAGGGAAAAAAGTAATCCAAATTCTTCTGAAAGCTGGTTTTGCCATTAAACAGAGTAAGGTCAAGGGACCTGCACAGGAAATCCAGTTCCTGGGAGTAAAATGGCAGGATGGACGTCGCCATATTCCGATGGATGTGATCAACAAAATAACGGCAATGTCTCCACCAACTAACAAAAAGGAAACGCAAGCTTTCCTAGGCCTTGTGGGATTCTGGCGAATGCATGTTCCAGGCTATAGTCAGCTTGTGAGTCCTCTATATCGAGTGACTCGAAAGAGAAACTATTTTGAGTGGGGCCCCGAGCAACAACAGGCCTTTGAACAAATCAAACAAGAAATAGCTCGTGCAGTAGCCCTTGGGCCTGTCCGTACCGGACCAGCGGTGCAAAACATACTTTACACTGCAGCTGGGGAGCACGGCCTCACCTGGAGCCTCTGGCAGAAAACCTCAGAAGAAACTCGAGGTCGACCTCTGGGTTTCTGGAGCCGGGGCTATCGAGGATCAGAAGCCAACTACACCCCAATTGAAAAAGAGATACTAACAGCATATGAGGGTGTTCGAGCTGCTTCAGAAGTTGTGGGTACAGAAGCACAGCTCCTCTTGGCACCACGGCTACCTGTGTTACATTGGATGTTCAAAGGGAAAATTCCCACTACACACCATGCGACTGACGCTAAGTGGATAGCGTTAATTACACAGCGGGCTCGAATGGGAAAACCTAATCGCCCAGGAATCCTGGAAGAGATCATGGACTGGCCGGAAGGCAGAGATTTCGGAGTGCCAACAGAAGAGGTAACCCGTGCTGAAGAGGCACCACCATATAATGAGTTGCCAGAAGACAGAAAGCAGTATGCGTTGTTCACTGACGGATCCTGCCGTGTGGTAGGGAGCCACCGGAAATGGAAAGCTGCTGTGTGGAGTCCCACACGACGAGTTGTGGAGGCCATGGAAGGGGAAGGTGAGTCAAGTCAGTTTGCAGAAGTGAAAGCCATACAACTAGCCCTAGAGATTGCCGAAAGAGAAAAATGGCCAGTACTGTATCTCTACACTGACTCATGGATGGTGGCAAATGCTCTGTGGGGGTGGTTGCAGCAATGGAAACAGAGCAACTGGCAGCGCAGAGGTAAACCTATCTGGGCTGCTACTCTGTGGCAAGATATTGCTGCTGGAGTAGAAAACCTGGATGTAAAAGTACGTCATGTGGATGCCCACATGCCCAAGAGTCGTGCTACTGAAGAACATCAGAACAACAAAGAGGCAGATCGAGCTTCAAAAATTGAAGTGGCTCAGGTGGACCTGGACTGGGGACGTAAGGGTGAGCTGTTTGTAGCTCGATGGGCCCATGAAACATCAGGACATCTGGGGAGGGATGCCACATACAGATGGGCTCGTGATCGAGGGGTGGACCTGACCATTGAGGCCATCACACAGGTTACCCACGCGTGTGAGATCTGTGCTGCAATCAAGAGAGCCATGAAGGTAAAATCTCCCTGGAACAGGGGGAGATGGCTAGGGTTTCGATATGGTGAGGCCTGGCAAATTGACTATATCGGACCACTCCCACAAACCCGCCAAGGCAAACGTTACATACTAACCATGGTTGAAGCAACAACTGGGTGGCTGGAAACATACCCCGTAAACCATGCCACGGCCCGAAACACTATCTTGGGCCTAGAAAGGCAAGTGCTGTGGCGTCATGGTACACCAGAAAGAATTGAGTCTGACAACGGGAGTCATTTCCGAAACAATTTGGTCACCTCCTGGGCCAAGAGGCATGGGATTGAGTGGGTGTATCACATCCCTTATCACCCACAAGCCTCTGGGAAGGTTGAAAGGTACAATGGACTGTTAAAGACTATGTTAAGGGCATTGGGTGCTGGGACATGGAAACAATGGGACATAAATCTACCAGAAGCCACTTGGCTAGTTAATAACAGGGGGTCTGACAGCCGTGCTGGTCCTGCTGAAACAAAACCCCTACACACGGTGAAGGGAGCTAAAGTCCCTGTAGTGCATGTAGGAAAGTGGATGGGGAAGGCAGTGTGGGTTGCTCCTTCCTTGGGAAAAGGCAAACCCACTTGTGGGATTGTCTTCGCCCAAGGACCAGGGTATACCTGGTGGGTAATGCAGAAGGATGGGGATATCAGGTGTGTACCTCAAGGAGATCTAACTTTGGGAGAAAACTAATCTGTAATCTAAGTTATATGTTGTAGGAAGATGCTGCAAGATCAACGATAGGTCAACTTTGCAAGGAACTAGGCAAGTGCAACAAGGTCTTGAGCTAAGCTGGTGCTGGCGTCCAGACATCCAACTCCACCTGCCCTGAGTGACCACTTCAGCAGATGAAGAGTAAATAGTCAACAGTTCTTATGGACGTTTTCCGAGAGAGACTTATAGAATGTAAAGATGTACCTACCTATCAATTTGTTAAAGAACAAGGAACAATGATGATGAGAATATGCCAGAGTATAGGGGACCTGAGAGTGACACAAATGTTATGGAATAAGGGGTGGAGGTTGTACTGGGTCTGGCTGGGATGTTAACTTTCCCCGCAGCAGCCCATACAGTGCTGCGCTCTGCACTTGTAGCACCACACTGCTATATCTACTCCCCAAAACACAAAATTGACTGTCCTATTACATCGGGTGTGTTTCCTTTTTTTGGTAGACCTCTTTCCAGTCAGTAAAAGCAAAATTGTTAAATTGTTTAAAAAATACTACAGGTATTTGCCTTTCAGCATACCAATGTCTCTCAATTACACTTCCCACATTAATTCATATTTCAGAAATGCAAAAAGTGCAAGGATCAGGACATTAGTTTCAGAAATTGTGTCTTGTTTACACCTGAAAAAAATGATCCCAAACTATTTTACGGACAGAAATAGAAGTATGAGCATTCTTCTGAATATTTAAATTTTTGAATGTTTGAATTTAGATATAAGCCTTCCTATTACAGTTTATGTGTTATTCATATAACTGGCACTGAATTCCAAAACAGGAGTGCCAAATTAGAATATAAACAGACATAATCCTATTTTTTTTTTCCACTGTAATGCTGAGCTTCTGGCATCATTCTCTCTGCTGCACTCATACTGCCTCAAGTTGGGTATTTCTTACAGTTTGTTGTTTCTTTGTTTCTTCCATGGAAAACAATATATTTTTGTGTCTTTTTTATCTTTCTACAGCCTTGTTCTCATACATCTTGAGGTAGTAAGTAGTTTGGTAGGAAAAATGATAAGCAAAGAGACAGAGAAAAGAGAGAATTAAATCCCTGCTGAAACAGTAGCACAGGCTGTAACCAGAGGAGATTCGTATCTTGACAGACAAGGAGACAGACAGAAACAATCTGTATGGAACTAAAAAACCACCTTAACTTTTTTCCTCTCTGACAAAAGGTAGGAAGCGGTTAAGCCTATCAAGCACAGGTCTGTAAAAGTAGGTATGGGAGATGTTTTGTTAATTCTTACAGCTCACTTTCACATTTGTACAACTGTTGCTCAATACAAAGTGGACAGGAAGAAAGCATTGGGCTGGATGTATAATTCATACTCTGACATGCACTGAACACCATTCTAGTTATTAACTAAACCACATCCACACTGATGTGAACTGCATACTCTTAAACAACATAAATGTGAATGTGAATTTCATTAGTGCAACAACACTTCCTAAATCTGAGATTGGAAAAAATAGATTTAGAATGATGAAAAACACTCTGTGCATTCTACAATCAGGTTTTAAAAAGGTTGTGGATTTGGCCCTCTACGTCTCTGTTACCTTCATATTTTCTGCTCTAGGATAACACTGTTTTCCAAAATGAGACATGAGGAACAGTATTTGATGAAACAGGTAGGCTGCCTGCTCAGCTTAATGACTTCTCGGATGTACTAGTATGCGTAACACCTCATTCGTATCTGATACGATGGCCAACAGCAGATGAAAAACATCGCAACACTAATGTCTGCAAGCATTAAAGCTTCATTTTCATGAATTTTGGCTGACAGATCTCAACTGCTTTCATTAATCACTTACTCTGTTTGTTCTGTCTGGATCCACTGTGCTAGTTACATTGAAGTAGTATCTATGGCAGAAATCCATAGCAGTAAGGAACTGATTATGAACTATTACTCTATAAGAAAAACTACCTCTTGTTTGTATAATAAAATTTAAATATTATGAAATGTTCATCTTTTTAATTCCTAAGTTTATGATTACACACACAATGAACATTTTCTCCACCCCAAATTTGCTATAGCTGAAAGACTTTATGCACAATAAAAAATTCAGCAAGGTTGTTTTTCCTAAGATGTTTCAGGTTTCCAACAGATTATTTACTTCACATATTTAAAGTTATTGTAAAAGTTAATTATTAAGAAACAATTTTATTATTAAAATGCACTACACATATTGCTTAGTTTTTAGTACATCAGTATCCTATGTTAAAATATAGTAGGATGGACAAATTACTTACTGAAAAAAAAAGTTGTGAGCTGTTCTTGTACACCATACAAATTGGACGTTATTCCTCTTCTCAATGTTCCAACAACACAATGCTTAAAAAAAATCACTATCATTGCTATGTAAATGTGAGCGAAACTCCCCTGCATCAGCGAATGATTCCTAGCTACATGGAAGGGACCTTTCAGTATCCCCTCTTTCCTTTCAAAAACACAAGCTATTGATAAAAAAGATTGTATGTGTGCATATAACAATTGTTAAGAGAAACGGGAGATTATAAAAGATGCTATTACTTTTATATGAAAGAAGCAATGGGTAACCTGGACAGAAACACAGAAAAAAAAATAAATAAATAAAGGGTAGTTTCTAACATTTCAGTATACCTTTCACTTTGGTTTTGACTTTGAGTGAAATGCAGGGAATTTGAATTACACACCAACATGCAATTTCCACATTTAATCCCACTGTCTGTCAACACCTCCATAATTACTTTTACACTGCATTTCCATAGCCAACAGGATAGCTAGGAGCACCAAGCTAAAAACTTACTTGTTCACGCACTGCAACTTTTTTTTTCTGGCAAAGAAGTGAAGATAGGATAGATGCGGCACAGGAATCCAAAAATGGTTTTAGAATGGGGAAAAGAAAGACACCTCAGATCACCTATACGATAAATCCCTCAAAAGCTCCTCCATTCTGTCTCTGCCCCTATATAACCACATCCTCACCATGTAAAGCACATCAGCGTAATTGATACTCTCATCCCAGTGCCTCACTCTTGTGACAAAACTTTACACGTCTTCGTGAGGTATTGGATCAAAGCCCAGATCTGATGTGCAAAAGGAATATGAAGACTGCACACTGGCTGCCTGGATAGCTGAATTTTGCCCAGCACTCTCAGGGATTTATTTCAGTAGCTTAATTATAACCTAACAGCAGCTTACTGGGGTGGGTCAGACTGGAGGTCAGACTGAGTGCGTGCTGACAAATGTATTTTGAATCATTTTAGGATATTAATTTAAAAACAAAGCGAACATTATAAATATTATATAACACAAACCCCAGTAAGACTAGGTTTTGCAATAAAGTAGAAATCTTTCCATATCCATCACAGATAGGCAAATTTGTCAAATGCTAATCACCCTAATTAATTCAGATCTAATGAGAATCTGCAGATACATAATGGCTAAAATGCAGAACTGTCACTGTCCTGAAGAAATACAATTCATGTGTGTTTATAGTGAAAGGGAAAATAAAACCATTATGCATGCCCAAGTTTTGCAGAAAAAAAAAAAAAAAAAAAAAAAAAAAAGTGAGCAAAGTCAATGACACAAGCTTTGGTCAGGGCTCGATTCAGCAAACCACTGCAGTGCGTATTCAGGATTTAACCAGAACACTGCTGAGGTATGGTCCTAAGACCGAAATCACCAAGTTACTGCAGGCCACCGTAGCCACCCGGTGATGCCATGCATGGGGACCCACACGTCGGTGTGTTCATGGGACCCTGCAGGGGCTCTGGCACTGGTGTAAGCCCCAGTGGGCTGTGGGGCACATGGAGCTGGAGCGTCCACATCTCCGGCACGAGATGTAAATGTGTGGTGCGTAAATAGGGACTGGTCAGAAATGTGTGGGTCTCCTAATATTTTGTGAAGTATCCAGTATTGTATTTTATCTGCTGTATTGCTGATACGGATCCTGAACAGGCAGCATCATCAGTCAATTATCTACCATTTCTAAATAAACAAGCAGCTTCATTCTTGGTTTGATTTAAAGAATGCGAGTGAGCTTTTTCTCTGCAATACCCCTCCAAGGAAAGGGAAAAAGACAGCTTCTCGTACCTGTACTCAAACATAAACATAGTGAAAGGATAACGACAACCAAAAAAAATGAACAGACTGTATTTCCTCACTCAAACAATCATTAGCAAACTACATTTATGAAAGAGCAATCTTTATACCCTCTAAAAATACATGAGCAACTTAATTCACAGCAAACTACGTAAGGGTGTTCAGAGCTGCACTTCAGGGATTGATCATAAAGGTGAAGCCTAATAGCGAAAAGTAGCTGAACAGGAGAGGGGAAGGATTCTGAAAGAAGCACCAATGACAAAATACAACTACATCATGTTCACTGCCTAACATCTGAATAGTTTTTTTCTCAAATATATCATGTTATCATCCTAGCTTCTTGGTTTATAGCGTTTTTTTGCTGTTGTTTTGTTTTTATATTTAGACATTACTATAAGAGAATGTATTCCTTAATGCAGACTGACCTATAAAAAAAAACTTACAATAGTAATATTCTCCAGATAAATGATCACATAAAGAGATTTTTTGTTTGTTTTTTGAGTTGTTAAGAAATGTTTTCTTTTATATTTAATTATATAGTAAGTCTGTCTCAGAGAGATTAAGTTTTCTACCTAGCAGCCCATATGGTGCTGCGTTTCGGATCTGTGATTAAAGCAGCGTTGATCAACATTTCAACTATTGCTGATCCACTGCTGATCCACACAGCAGCAGTTTTTTCTGGCACAGCATCAAGGCTTTCTCTTGTTCCCAATCTGCCCTCCACTGAGTGGCCTGTGGGTATTCATGAGGCAGGGAGTGGACATAGGGTGGAGAGCTGACCCCAGCTGACCAAAGAAGTCCACACTGTAGAACATCACATGTAGCAGTAACAGCTAAGGGCAGGGGATTTGGGGGAGGTAGCTGTTGCATGGAGACTGGCTGGGCAGTCTAATTGTGAGATGTGTTGCCTTTGCATCATTTCTCTCCTGCTGCTCCTTTCCTTCTCTTAGTAAACTATCTAATCAAAAATAATGATTAGACTGTATGGGGCTTAGCTGCTGGCCAGGGCCAACCCACCACAAACCACTATTCAGCCAAGAAACTCCTTAATCTAACATAAGGTAATCACGACAGGAAAGGGCAACAGCACACATTCACTAGTTATGCAGAAATACTTGAGGACTTGTAGTGCTAACACCAAGGTCAAAATGAAGCTTAAAGAACAGCCTTTAGACCGCTTCACTACAGCATCAGAAATGAATATGGGTAGATTTATAAAAGGTTAACATAATGAAGAAAGCAAGATTAAAGGTTATCTGGTCAAAGACAAACTCCCATCAAGAGGCTAAAATAAATAGAGAGGACTTAACTTTTAAAATGCAGGTCCCTTACTTGCTTCAGCATTTATGCAAAAATACGGTGTTTCCTCACTCCTGACACTCATCTTAATGGCAAGCATCTAATTTCACGACCAGAAAAAAAATCAGAATCTGCTAATTTATTTTTTCCTGTTTGCATCTTCTACCTTCTGAAAATGCAATTTTTTCTCTCCATCTACCTATACAAACTAACTAAAGTAATGAAAGGTGCAATCAAAACCAGATTGCTTCTCCAAGAAAGGAACACTACAAAATGCCACAAATCTGTTGAAGAACAATAATGAAGGTGGTTTCAGCCTGAATTTAATTAATAAAAAACAATAATATATTAATTTATATAGCAGTCACTATGCACCTGAAAGCACCATGCACAAGCAGGTGTAATAAACAGCAGCAATATATATATATAATTGATTACAACTGATGATGAACATATATGTACCTTTGTATTTCACAGAACAAGATTATAATCTTATGCACAAGATTAAAAATATTAAGAAAAATTGAATTTTATATGAAGTTCTAAACCACCATTGCAAGCAGTCTCTGCTTAAATACAGCACTAACAACATGAAAAAATAATTTATGCCACAGGAAAAAAACAAACAAACAAACAAACAAAAAAAACTGCATACACTGAAGTTTCTTTGCTTTACTTTAACATGCTTTGAAATTACATCCTACTATATGGATTGTCCAAACATAAATTTTGGTGTTATATCCAAGTTCTCAAACCTTAATTTATTCACTAGATTTTTTTTTAAAGAGAAGTTTTAGGATTTTTTTTTATTATATCAAAACATATCTTTCCAAAATAAACTGTTCAGAAGCAAGGCTAGAAAACTTAAATTGCCCCTTAATTGTCCCCTTCCACTTACTTGCTAGCACTGTTTATAACTGTGCAGTTATCTGTCAAGGATCAATTCAGTGTGATTTCATGAGCTCAGTTCTGTCCTTAACAATGCTGATAAAGCAGGATTGTTACTTCCCTTTTCAGAGCCCAGTTTGATTTGAGTTCATAAAGTTTGTATGCTTTTTCGTTGGGTTTTCACTGTGGTGGGTGCTTTAAACGTTAAACATTAAACATTGGCTTTAGACATTCATAAACACCTTGTTACTTTAAGTGGATTAGAGATAGAAAATGGATAGCCTTATGTCTTGTGTGTCACATTTAATGAACAAAAGGAAAGTAAATGTCGTCTTTAAGATCTAAACAATCCTGAACATTTAAAAGGAAAAGGAGAAAGCAACTGAAGTGAGCTGATACAACAGCACACCTTTAGGAAATTTGTACTCTTCTCCTGTAACACAGGCAATGTAATTGGTTTTCTTAATGATAACTTTATATCAGCGTTTTTATATCACATCTGCAGAGAAGCAATGATAGAGACTTGGGAAACCATGCTGACAAGTATTACATGACAAGGATGACAGAGTTAAAAACAAATGAACAAACAAACAAAACAAAGAAAAAATGTTCTGGAAAGGGATATCCATGAACAACAACAATAAAAAGCAAACTCAGCTTGTCCATAAATATGCATATGATTTACCATTGCTACATTTGATATTTTGTAAATTCCTTACACAAACATCAAATAAATCATATTGATTATTAATGTTGCTTCTTTTGGAATTATCTTTTCCTTTTGTTTCTGTTTAACTTTATTGTTTCTACAATAACAGAAGACAACTTGTTGTTTGAAAAGTCTTTTAAATTTCATTTATTCTTATCTGTCCAGCTAAGGAATCAAGACTAAACTTTATGGGCGAACTTTCAAACTGAGTACATGCCCAGTTTGGAGAATATTCCCTACCAGCACCAATCAATTGTAATACAAGTCAAACTTTGACAAGATGGACAAGTGTCATTTTCAGTAAAAGGGATTTGAAATGTATATTACCTGTACAAGGTACTGAAAATATGAGCTGCATTTTTAGAAACTAAATCTGAAGTGAAGTGACAGCTGAAGTGCAGTACTGCAGCCAAAATACAGTCAGGAAGTAAAGTGGCAACTGAAGGGGACAGACACACTTTCTAAAATTCCTGCCTACCATTATTATTTGCAAAACAGATGGGAAAAAAAAATATGGCTGCCATAGTATTTTACCATTGCTGAAATCTCTTGGAAAATTATTTGTCTTTTATAGACATATAAACTTTTACTGAAGATCTGGCATTAAGAAAAAGTAAGGTTCTTTGACAAAGCAGCGTCATCATGATTTGTACTCATTTCTATATGGAATCATAGAATCATTCTGGTTGGAAAAGACCTCTGAGATCATCTAGTCCAGTATAGTCTGAAAAGAAGCAGGAAAACACCTACTTCTGGTTATTATGCTTTTGAAGCACAACTAAAATATGCCAAAATCCCACCAAAACCAAATTGACTAGCTAGTTCTGTACATTTCATAGATGTTATGTTAATCCTGAAAGGTGCATGATCGTGAACATGGACTAAAAAACCCAGAGCAGGATAATAAAATGCAAATATTTATATATTGAAATAATAGAAAAGAGCAACCTCATCAATTTTATATAT
>NW_023303650.1:3054-11391 GCF_011077185.1 Oxyura jamaicensis | reverse complement strand
ATCTCCCTATGCTGAGTCTGTTTTGCCCGTCACGATAATTACTGTGCTATCTCCTCGTCCTTATCTCAACCCTTGAGCCCCTTGCATCATATTTTCTCCCCACTCCTCTTTGAGGAGGGGGAATGTGAGGCGGTTGTGGTGGAGCTTGGCTGCCCACTCGAGTAAAACCACTACGCTTAGTTCTATAATAGGTCTTTTTAGAGAAGAACAGTTCCCATCCTGCTTCATCTACTTCTTGTCTTCCTTATGGTTGACATCTCAGCAATTCTTTGCACAATAAATTTTGAATTTATTCCAAATTTATTATTTTGAAGAGTTCTTGTAAGAACAGAGATTAAATTTATATTTATATTTATATTTATTACGTCAAAGCTCAAATGCAGAGAATATTTAATCAATGAAAAAGAAAAATTTTTAGATAAACAAAGAACCTTCCTGTTACCCATACCTAGAACGACAATGACAGCTTAATTGATGTACTTGCAAATTATTTTCCTGGACTGTTTTGTGAAATTTTTTTATGTAAAGTGAATTTTCAAATAGATATCCAGATTATTTATTTATTTATTTATAAAATGAATCCTTCTACTTCTTCAGAATGGAGAAAACCAGCAAATGGTTGCTTGAATAGCTTTTATTTTTATCAGTTTAACTACAGGTAAAATTCTGAAGTTTTATATCCAAGCTGAAAATAGCGTACAATTGAACAAATATTCAACACTGTTCAACCTTCTGTTGTATTTCTGGAATATCAACAATATTAGCAATAAATTGCACTCTGAAGTAACTGAAAGAGAGAAGCTGGAACCTATGTCTGATATTTTCTTTTCTAGAAATATCTTTAAAGTTTACATTGGTAGAGGTTTGCTTCAAAGTTTATTGTAGTTGCATTTTTCCTACTGTACATTGTTCATTTGAATTATGTTTAGCTTTAGCCTTATATGAAATTGCCATTGAGTTTTGAAGAACCACCCATACAGAACATGTCTTTAATATGAGACTGTGTCCAAATTTATTTTCAGAATATGTACCTTCTAAAAATAGACAAAGAAGCTCAACTAACTAAATTCCTATGGTATCTGTAGCAAATATTTGATCTTGTTGTTTATGCTTTTTATAGACTGGGTATGATACATAGACTTTCGATGGGACAATGAAGTGAAAATACCAATTTAGCTATAGATTCTTATCAAATTATAAGAGGATAACATAGGATTTCAAGGTTAATTCTAGCTTCACATTAAACCATGGGGGTTTAATTTTCTTTCCTAGATCTCTAAGCAATGAAGAATATACTTCTCTTTATACAAAAATGTAGTGTCCTGCTTACATAGTGTCCTTTATACAAAATGTAGTGTCCTTTATACAAAAATGTAGTGTCCTCTTGTCCTGCTTGTGAATGTCAGAATATCTAGAAGAGAACCAACAGTTGAATACAATTTAGAAGTATTCTCCAGTCCTTTGAAAAAAAAAATCTTACTCCTGTAAGTGAGCTGAAAACATGCTGAATTTTCATCCTGATTCATTGTGGGATTTCTTCTAACACGATCACTTCTAATGATTGTATAACTCTTCTCTAGTGCAGAAATGAGAGCTTCTGTACAGATGGACTTTGCAGAAGATGAAGTGATAAGTGACATCAGAGGATTTAGGTTGTAACTTGTAAGTGAATCTTCTGTTTGGGTTCCCTCTGAGTTCAATGCTTTTATCGGTTTTTCAGTTCATTCACAAAAGAGCCCTTATTTTGAAATATTCCAGTTTTATTTAAGAAAAAAATTACAAACTATTGACAATTATAAGATAATAATTTTTCTAAAATATGTGAACGGGAAGCATTATATTCTACTTACTATTTATTTCCCTCAATTTTAATGCACAAAACTTTCTTTTCTTCTTAGTACAGTCATGCATGCATCTGTCCCTTTTCCATGTGTTGTATGTCTTTTCATTTCATTCTTCTCTTTTGTATCAGATCAACTTTCATCCATTCTCCTTTCTCCCTATGCTCAGCAACATGCATATGCATGCTTTTCTTTTACCCAGCTGAGAGCCACATGCTGTGCACCTGTCTTGGATGGAATATGCCTCCTGAGTCTGTTTTGTACAAGACAGGTGCGTGAATAGTAACTCATATATTTATGTAATAAAGGGAAGAGGGTTCCCATAAGGACATTACAGAAAATATTCATATAATAGCATGTTTGCTTGGCCTTATTCACTGTTATGCAAACACATATTTTACCATACTTCCACAGCAAACTCAATGGTATTTGTAATGTTAAGCCGCTTTTCTGCTTTTGCTTTTGTTCATTTATATCTTCAGCTTGATACCCACTTTTGACTTGGTGCCTGGTGCCAGTCTAGATCTTACCAGTTTCAAAGATAACATATCCCATATATTTTGAGCTAGCAATATCTGTGTTTTTTTGTTGTTGTTGTTGTTTGTTTGTTTGTATATTTTTGTGTTGTTTTTTCCTTAAAGATTAAAAAAAAAAATAATGTAAGGAGTTCAGAAATCCAGTCTGGATGTTGATTCTTTCCAGTTTACTCTGATTTGAGAAAGGCATATATGATGGTTTCTCCTTTACAGAGGCAACACAGTAGAAGATTGAGAACAGCTGTGAAAAGAAGCTGGCTTTATTATCACCTCTGCCACTATTAATACTTGTTAATTAAACTGTGTGAATGATACTAGTAAAGAATCTTTATATACCATTTTACAGATAATTGACAATAAAGCAGAGCTCAAAAATAAATTCTTTATTCATAGGCATAAAAAGTTAGTTCCAGAGACTGGATTATAGCCTGTTCTGTTCACTTTTTCACTTTCCATTTATAACTCATTCACATATGAAATCTGCCATCTTAAAATTTTCTAAATATTTCTAAATATTTTAAATCTGTTTATCTAGTCACTGAACCTAAATATTTATGGTTCCATTACAAAACCTGAAAAATGGTCTAATGCTTTTATCTATTATTTTACCTTAATTTCTTTGAAGTGGAGAACGGTACAAAATGAAGTAATTTGAAGTGATTCAGCTTTTCAGAAAACACATAAGTATTCTTCTGGTACAGCAAATTCCTGATCAAATGAATGTAGTTTTTATTTAATATGTAATTATATAGCTATGCTGGATACTTGAGTTAATTACAGAAAATACATGAATTAAGAAATAGACGAAAATTGCAAATAGTAAAAATATTTCAGATGCAGAAGAAGAAGTAAATGACAACTACTTGCTACAGATCATTTGCACAGCCTTAGGGTACAATTTAAGTAACAAATCTTTTTCGTAGAGCTGTTGACAAAGTTAGCATTACTGACAGCCCAGGAAATAACAGGACAGGACCATCTTTACTTCTGGGCAAAAAAAAACAGAGACTTTCTAAATTAAAAAAAATAATAAATTAATAAATAATAAATAAAAGTTAAGTGACTGGAGGAAGAAGTAGAAAGCAGAAAATGTGGCTTCTAAAGCTATTTGTGGGATCAAATTTTTTAAAATCCTGTAAAATAAAGCAAGATCCTCTGTTAGTTCATATTGCCATAATTGGTGTAATTTAGAATATCCGTGCAATTTTCAGCTGAGCTGTGGATTTAGCCCATTCTGACAGTCTCAGTGACAGAATATATTATAGATATTTGCTTGACAGAATTTGTACAATTTAGAGTTGGCTTGCTTGATTAATTCTTTGTGCTTGTGCCTGCCCCCTCCACCTCCATGCTGAGGGCTATGTCATTTAGCATGACTCCATTATATTCAATTGAGCAGTGGCTGCAGGAGGCCAGACAGCATATGTCCTAGGGCCATACAAGTGCTATTTAGCTGGATGCATTCTGCAAAGCCAGAGGCACTCAAGGGACTACAAAAAGAGTCACATTAGTGACATAATTCTGAGTGCCTGCACCATGTTATGTAAATGCTTATTGTGGTGAAGTGTATGGTGTTTCTTCTCAGCTGGTTATGCTGTTGTATAAGTCTGTATGCTGTTTGCAGTAAGTAATTTACAACTAATATTGTTGACCATCTTCCTGATGAAGTTTAAAAAATGTTTGACTGTTGCCATTCTCTTATCGTGCTCTTCACTCTTTAGGAGAACTCTCTTAACTTCCAGTATACCACTAGAAAGGAAAACGGAGGGAGTTGTTTTAGGTACACAGAATTAAGGGATGGGCACATATCCAGTGAATCTCAGAGGGAAATGTGGGCTGTATGCCATACACTGAACTTGCTACATATGCGCACATCTGATCTAGCACGCACACACTCTGCAGATGGTTAGCAATTGCACAGATCAACTCCACAAGGCATGTGCAGATCCTATTTACCCTCGGTGTCTGGAAATCCTGATCATATGGTCAGTCTAATTTATCTCTTCTCTCTTTTTTCCAATCCTGAAATTCTGTCTAAGGAGGAAGAGAAGAGAAGGAGGACATACCAACCAAACAAGACATACCAGATTCATGCTAACATTAAACATGTTACAAATGGTTGGGTTACCATAACATAATGAGCTTCAGGACCTCAGCTGAGCTACAATCTACTGTGTGTGTATTTTTAGTTTGCTGTTGGGGTGTAAAATGTATTCACTTCACTTAAGCTATGTCATAATAACTTACTGTGAATATTGAAATAAAATGCTAATTAGATACAGTTGGAAGACAGCACATGGCAAATTACTGTAATACTGCTGATGGCTGGTAACTCATTTGCCTATGGTAGCAAGATCAGTTTTGATCAAATGCTTTTTCTCTTAATCTACCCGTTCTTTAATAATGGGTCTCCTCCAACTAACACCCGCACCAATTTTAAATCCAATTAATTTAACTTTATAAATCAGAATGTTTTTCTTTACAAATTAAACCATAATTAACCATAATTAAAAATTAAATATTTTTTAAATCTTATGAAGTCCTTCTTCATTAAATAGGGGAAAGTTACCTTCCTTCACATGACTCTGGCAAATTTTTTAAATAAAAATACGTCTAGTGTTCCCAAATAACTTCTGTCTAAACAATCTACTTGATACTGTTTTAAAATATCAACCTAATTTTAGATGGACTGACTATATTCCCATTGGTGGGTAGAATTTTTTGCTATAATTTTAAATTGAAAATTTCAGTGGATCAAAGCAAAATTTGAAGCTGTGTGAAGATGATGTCACATATGAACATCACAAGACAGCTTTACACTTTTGTGTGTGATGTATTTAAAAATTCATCCCTTTTAATCATTTTAGGATTTCTGCAACATATATAGTCGCACTGATATCCATGATGGAGTTTATTCTTTTCTTGTGGAATATGAAAAGAATACAGTTATATGGATTAATAATTTATTCACTTTGAAATCCCAGGATATTAGATGTCCAGATACAATTGACTTCCAAAATTTTAGGTCCCACCAAACTTCTATAAAAATGTAATGCTATTTTAATTGCTAAAAGTTTTGATGATGTGGTATTGTACTATCTGCTATCTGCAAAGTTTTGATTATGTGATATGCACCAAAATATGATCAGAGTGCATTTCTTATGGTGTTGCCAGTCTCTGCTCAATTATCCATACTTTTCAGAAAATAAAAGGGCAACGTCCAAGGAACAGAAACCAACCTGAAAGTCTGCCACTGCAAATTTACCATTTACTTTGTTAGAATTATTTTACATTTTTAGGATTTGATCTTTGAATGATCACCTAATGGTCATCTATAGGTATCTTAGTAGAATTTCTTTAGTCCCTTTCTGTGACAGTTAGAAAAATAATTGTAAAATGTGTTTTGATGAGAGAAAGCTACAGTTCCTTCAGGAGTTTCAACTTTCTGTTTACAAGGAAAAATGGCATCAGACTTGGATGGTTTTCTCCCAAATATTAAATTGCCAATAGAAAAAAATTAAATGCATTCAAGAGTTAATATATGAATATTTAGAGTTGGAACGTCCCTCCATTGCACTGCATTTCTATTTAATTCTAGGGGTAAACACCAAGTTCCTTGACACTCTGACTACTCATGTATGGACTTAAATTGAACTCTTGTGTTGTGTAGATCTGGCTAAAAACAGTTTCTTTTCAATGCTTAGAGAATACAGCTATTTTCTTCCCTCTTCTGGTCCTTGTTTTTGCAAAGTATTCAGTGAAGAATAAATGACCCTATTGCAGTGAGGATGGTTTAAAAGATGGAGTTCAACCAGTAGAATTAATGATGCCTTATACAAATGTGATGCTCTCTGTAGTTTTCTTTTGTTTTTCAAATGCTGCCATTTCAACCATGGAAATGGTTTGAAAATACTTCTCACTCCTGCAGAAAATCTTTTATATTTGGATCCTGTGCTTTGACTGGAATCTTTATACTTAACCAATGCTCATTATGTCTTCAAAAATGGTATCTATTTATTTCACTCTTGTCTTCTTACTCTCTTTGAGGTTTTATTTCACTTTTGATACCGAAGATCTTTTTTTTTCCTTTAACATCCAGTTTTTATCCATGGTGTCTTTCAGACAATATGCCTTTCCATGTTGCCTATGAATCTGGACTATGACTTTTTTTTCACTGTATTTAATAATGCCGTAGTTTATAAATTGTGCAAGCAATAATTCTTATGCTGATTCAGCTTTTGTTAACAAGTTATCCTTTGGTGTATTCTAAATACAAACAATTATTTCATATATATGCTATACAGTGTGTACATATGTAAAAACTTGGTCAAGTTACAGCACAACCATGCCTTCAGTTTTATGGCAGTACTCATTATACTCAATATGTTTAATTTGTATGTTTAGTTTGGGGTTGTACAGACATGTCCCCCCTCCCCCCCCCCCGTGTTTTTTTTTGTTTTGTTTTGTTTTGTTTTTCAGACCATGCATTATTACTACTAGTCTGTAATCTTGCATGTGCATTATAGTTAGAAATGGTTGTACATCTTTCTGAAGATTAACACAAGGATGCTGGAACTCAAAATTGAACCTTAACTTTGAAAATGCCCTTGTACTTTAATTCTAAATATGTGATTAGAATCACCAAATGATTTAGGTTGCAAGGGATCTCTGGAGGTTACCTGGTTCCAGCCTCTGTTCAAAGTTGGCCTAGCTTCAGAGTTAGAGCAGCATCCTCAGGGCTTGCACAGTCAAGTTTTGAATACCTCCAAAGCTGGAAAAAACACAGCCTTTTGGAGAAATCTTTACAATGCTGACTGCTTCCATTATGATGGATGTTTTCCTTATGACCAGTGGGAACTTCCCTTGTTGTAATTTGTGACTATTGCCTCTCCTGCTAATTTTGACACCTCTGAGCAGAAGAGTCTGGTTCTGTCTTCTATGTAACTACCTCTAAAATTGATGAAGACAGCAGTTGAATCTCCCGTTAGCCATCTCTCCTACAGGCTGAGCATACACAGACCTCTTAGCCTGTATATTATGTGCTCCCATTCTGTAAGTCAGTTACCCTTCTCTAGATTTGCTCAAGTTTATTGAATTGTTTCTTTCACTGTGGTTGCCAAATCTGAACTGCTTTATGTACAGCCTTAGACAT
The DNA here is from genome assembly GCF_011077185.1 of Oxyura jamaicensis. Lineage (NCBI taxonomy): Eukaryota > Metazoa > Chordata > Aves > Anseriformes > Anatidae > Oxyura > Oxyura jamaicensis. The sequence goes on along the minus strand of NW_023303650.1, from coordinate 3,862 downwards.
CCCAATTGGAAGGGAATAAGTTTTCATCATCTTGCTGGTTATGTTTTGTTTAATACAGCCCAGTATGCAGCATGAAGAGCATGCTGCTGACCTGTTCAGTTGTCAGTGAAGACCCCAAGTCATTTTATTTTAAACTTCTTTCAGCCCTCAGTCTGTACTGTTGCATGCAGTTATTTCTTCCTGGGTGCAGGACCATACATTTATCTTCATTTAACTTCATGAGATTTCTTGCGGCCAGTTTCTCCAGTCTGTTGAAATCATTTTCAAAAGGCAACCCCACTCTCTAACATATTTATCACTCACCACAATGTGGTGGCACTCATAAATGTGCTGAGGGTACATTCCGTCCTGTCATTGTTGCTCTTTATGAAGACATTTTCACTGAAGTGAACTTGTATGTTTCGTTATATATTTATACCAATTTGGGAAGAATTTAATCCTTCTAGGTGATGTGTGGGAAAGGGACTAAACGAGATGAATATTCAGGTGTTTTTATTACTGCATAACCAAAATATGCAGGTAGAAATATATATTAAAAAATAATGCATAGGCTACAGAGAACTGTAATAAAAACAGTGATATTTTTGCATAATGTATTTTCTGTTATTTTATTTTTTCAAAACTTGCCCTTCTCAATGATGAAACTGGCCAGAAATTGCAAATAGACCGTAGCCAAATATTAGAATTTTTGGAAGAACTGTCACAAGTACCACATTTGCAGCAGAAAACGTTCTGATTTACATGTTTGGTAAACAAAAGGAAAGAAAATGAAGCCTTGGTAAAAGAGGAGAGGAGGGGAGGAGAGGGG
>NW_023303650.1:0-2954 GCF_011077185.1 Oxyura jamaicensis | reverse complement strand
GAGGAGAGGAGAGGAGAGGAGAGGAGAGGAGAGGAGAGGAGAGGAGAGGAGAGGAGAGGAGAGGAGAGGAGATGTCTGTTTAGTTCTCTTGAAGCAATTCATTAAAATCTGAGACTATAGTAAACCTGCTGTCCATGTGCAGCAGGTTGGCTGACAAAATGATACCAAACCAAGAAGCAGAAAGTGGGAACAAGATGGGCAAGGGTGTGGATTAGGAGGTGGATCAAGTGACACGTTGTCACTGATGCCACTTGCATGCCTGTCTGCTATTTCTGTCTCCTTAAAAAGCTTCTTCTTGTGGAGTTATTAACATATTTCAGGTTCATGCTTTCTTGTTTCAGTTATGTGTGTATAAACAAACCTCTTAACAGCAACCTCCTACCAGCAGAGAATACAGTTATATTTTGCTTCCGATGGTTGCCTGTTTTGGAATCAACATGATGTAATTTTTGGGTATCCCACAATCGTAGTGGATTTACATGGCAAGGTTTTGGTAGTGGGGATCTATAGGGGTGGCCTCTGTGAGAAGAATCCAGCAGCAGCCTCATGTGTGATAAAGGCTAGTTTCAGCCAGCTCCAAAGGGACCCGCCGCTTGCCAGAGACAAGCCAATAAGCAATGTTGTTTGTGCCTCTGGGAGAGAAGATTGAAGAAAGAGAAAAACAAACAAACAAAAAACTGCTGCACAAGTGCAGCTGGGAGAGGGGAGTGGGAAAATGTGAGACAACCTGCTGTGCAGCCCCCAAGGTCAGTGCAGAAGGAGGGCAGGAGGTGCTCCAGGCACGCAGCACAAGTTCCCCTGAGGCCTGTGGAGAGGCCCCTGGTGGAGCAGGCTGTCCCCCTGCAGCCCATGGGTCCCACATGGAGCAGATCTCCATGCTGCAGCCCGTGGAGGAGCCCCCAGTGGAGCAGGTGGATGTGGCCTGGAGGAGTCTGCAGCCCATAGAGAGCCCCCGCAGGAGCAGGCCCCAGGCCGGAGCTGCAGCCTGTGGAGAGAAGCCCATCCAGGAGCAGGGGGTTTGGGGGGAGCTGCTGCCTGTGGGGAATCCATGTTGGAGCAGTTTGCTCCAGACAGATGGACCCTGTGGTACGGAGCCATGTGGGAGCTGTTCTTGAAGAGCTGCTGCCTGTGGGCAGCCCCCGCAGGCTCAGTTCGGGAAGGACGGCGTCCCGTGGGAGGGACCCCACGTGGAACAGGGGCAGAGAGTGACCGTGAAGGAGTGGTGGAGATGAAGTGTTAGAGACTGACCACAGCCCCCATTCCCCTGTTCCCCTGTGCTGCTTGGGGGGAAGAGGTGGAAGATGTTGGATGAGGGGAAGGTGTATTTATTTTGTTTTCTTTGTTTCTCACTTCTCTAGTTTTTTAGTAATAGGTAATAAATTTCTCTAATCTCCCTATGATGAGTCTGTTTTGCCTGTGGTTATAATTATTGAGTGATCTCCCTGTCCTTATCTCAACCCTTGAGTTGTATTCATCATATTTTCTTTCCCTTTGAGGAGGGGGAGTGAGAGATTTGTGGTGGAGCTCAGCTGGGTAAAACCACCACAACAATGCATGCATTCTCATACTCTGCCACCCCTTGGGGTTCCCATGCATGGCTTCATACAACCTGAGTATAAGGAGCTTTTGGCACACAAGTAATAGTGATGCAGACTGCCTATTTTAAAACAACAGGTAATCCCGATGGTTCTTAAAAGTTGCCAGCACCTCTCTTTGGACGTCTTCAATTTAGAGTGCTGCTCTTTGATATTTCAGAACTTAGAAGGGTATCTTTAGCCCCCTTAGACCCTGGGAAAATATTCATACTAAAAAATTACCATTTAAGGATGAGAATCACTTCCTTCTGTAGCTTCAGCTTTTTACAGATATGATTATAGTTGCATATTGAGAGGATAAGGAGGAAAGAGAGAGGACATTGTAACGTATATGGCTTTTTCATCTGGACCAGATCTTTCCAGTCCTTACTGCCTTCTAAATCCTGTTATAGTTTTGCGGGGAATCATCCATTTAGTTACTCTAACAATGATCAAAATGCTAGCTTTTGTTAGTGAAATTTTCATATAAAACATTGAGTGTCTGAAGATAAAGAAATCTGATTAGGAAGACATGATGGTAGGGATGGTAGTTTTTGGCTTGTGTAACCTAAATGGAACTAAATCCCATCGTAAATAAGTCATGACCTTCTGTATGCCTGCATAAAGCTGAGCCCAGAACTGCCCCCAATTAATATTTAAATGTCACATTAAGGAATTAAATAAAACAGAAAATATTCTGATACTGCATATATGTCTGTATACATGTGCATACAAATATATACACATACCTATATATGGCCAGATATATGCATATAAATATATCAGATTCTTCACTGCTGCATGCATCTTTACTGACTTCATCTCAGGAAAAAATATATATATATATATGGATCAGAGGTAAACAATAACTTCCCTGCAAAAACTTTCACAGCCAGAAGTGAAAGCATCTTTATGCTTGGCATAAAGGTAATGGAAGGGGAGTTAAGCTACTGATGATCTGTGGAAACATGAAGAGTGTGGAAATGGGCTGGGAATGACTGGACATACCATATATGAAGATTCCCAATGATCAGATATCAGAATAAAGCAAACAAAAAGACCCAGTGAAATACGTGTATTTCACTACCTCGTCATCTGTACAATTCTTTGGCATTAAAACACTACGATAGGAAAATAATGTATTGGTTCAGAAATAAATTGATTAAATTTACTGAAGAATATCAACCAAATTAAGCACAGTGGTTGTGATGGTTTTACTCAGGTGGGCGACCGAGCTCCACCACAACCGCTCTCTCACTCCCCCTCCTCAAAGAGGAACAGGGAGAAAATACGATGAAAGGGGCTCAAGGGTTGAGATAAGGATGAGGAGATTGCACAGTAATTATCGTGACGGGCAAAACAGACTCAGCATAGGGAGAT
>NW_023303649.1:0-8637 GCF_011077185.1 Oxyura jamaicensis | reverse complement strand
CCCTTCCCTTCCCTTCCCTTCCCTTCCCTTCCCTTCCCTTCCCTTCCCTTCCCTTCCCTTCCCTTCCCTTCCCTTCCCTTCCCTTCCCTTCCCTTCCTTCCTTTCCCTTCCCTGCCCTCCTCCCCGCCTTTTTTTTTTTTTTTTACAGCAACAGATTTGAAAAGTTACTGTTACTTTATCCAAAAAATGAAAAGGAATGTCCTCTATTCTACTGAGCCTTTTAGCTGAATGTGTCTCTTGAACCTGTTATCCCAGTGCTTAGCATCCTGATTTCACAATCTTGCAATTAAATCATGAACTTTCCCCCATGAGAAAGTTGTTGTCTATAATAATCTTTTTTTTTTTTTTTTTCTTTCTTTTTTAAAGACTCATGGCTCAAATGTCATCGCAAATCTTGATTCCTATTCCTCATCTGTAATTTGGCAAATAAGAATAGAACTCAGAAAAGGTTATCCATTATAACTTACATACTTTAGCTCAGAAGAATCTTGCATTGGCAAGAAGCTGATGAACTACCAGATCTTTTCCATCTCTGACTTCTAAACTACATTAAAATTTAGATCCTGTAAATCAGCTGCAATAGAAAGAGTCTCTCTTTAATTAATGGCCTAGATGTATGTCAGATACACTGCACCACGCAAAATGCTCCATCTGAATCTGTGATTTTGTACGCTAAATAGTTTAGGAACAAAAATAACTGACTCAGCTTTCTTTTCCTAATGATGCATGAAGACCAAAGCACAGCTGTGTCAGAGGGATCTCCCAATAATCAGTGTCATATAGCTTCTTTCTCCTTCCTTCGTCCTCTAGGGAAATTACTGTTCTTTTTGGGAGCTTATTTCTTCTCTGTTATTGAATCTGCTGTATTGACTAGGGCTCTGTGGGATGGGGGAGAGAAGAGGCTTTTAGGGAACCATGGCTCCCCTCCAGCTGTGTCTTGCTGACCAAAATGTAAATAGTGTAAAAGAGTGAATAGCAACACTAGATAGCTGGTCAATGAAGAGTTCACTCACACACTTGTGCAAGGAAAGTCTTTGATCCCTTTCATGCTCATTTCAGTCTCATATTTAACTCAACTCATCTGCTGTCCAGTCTCAAAATGACATTAAGTTGTTCTTATTTGATGTTTAGTTTATCTAAATATAAAAAATTCATATGGCTATTCAAATCACTCATATATTTGATGAGAAGAAAATTTTCTAAAATTAAACTCCCTCAAATAGGTCTAGAACTGTGATATATAATTTTAGATAAAATACGAGCGTAATAGTATTTTATCAGTAAAGTCATGTCACACTTTTTGGCTTAGAAGACAGAGTTTGGATGCATGGAAAAAGCATGCAAAAGTTACATGAGGATAAAAATGTATATATTGACTTTATGGTATGAATATTAAGTGTCTTCTTTGCAATGCTTTTGGCCTTACGATCTCCTTACAGACTTATACATCAGTCTATACCCCACAAATGCAACCCCTTATCTTTAAAGCCAAGTATATCCATGAGGGCTGTAAATGCTTATATGTCATAGAACAGGACATAAAAGGCAAAGTAGTCACAGTTTTCTGGTTTTGTATCTCTATAAACATTGGTTAATGGACTCTGTGGGGAGGGAAGGGGAAGGGAAGACAACATGGGATCTGTCTACCCAAAAGCATCTCAGAGAACTTTAATTATAAAATAATCTTTCTTCCTCCAGCAGTGGTCCACCTCGATCCCTCTGTAGGCAACTAACTACCAATTACCTCACAAGAAGACAGGCAATAAAATGTTAATTAGATAAACAACTCTAGAAGTTTTCCTGAAGCAATATTTAGTGAGCATATGAACTGAACTCAGTACCTGCCCTGCATAGCTCAGAAGTAGGGGTTGCCCTAAAATGAGCTACAGATGTTGCCTGAGCCTTACCAAAGTGAACCCTAATTGAGAGGGGAGGGACAGTTTGTTCATTGCATGTGAGACCCTCATACAACTTGAAACCCCTTTGAGAGCCTCTGGGAAGAAAAAAATTCCCCCTAGATTTATTACCAAAAGCTACAAAAAGCCTGAGAGATTCTCAAAATGGCTTTGTTCTAGAAAGATGAAAGGACGGACATAGCTCTAAGAACATCAAGTGTATGAAGTTTAGTCTCTGTGGGAGAGTCATGAAGCTTGGGAAAAATACTGGTAAATGTATAAACTTATTTGAATAAAAACCTGAAACAACTTTCACACACAAAAAAAATTCTGTTCCATAGGGAATAAGCTGATGAGGGACCTACCAAAGTCTGCATTTTGCACATTCTGCAAGATGAAGTGATAACTACCGCAAGTGCTGCTGTGCTGGGAGATGATAAAGTGATGATATGTGTACCTTCAGAAAGAAGGTACATCAGGAAAACACCACAATATTCAATCCCAGACAGAACAGATTAAAATCAGTGATTTTCTGGGGAAAAAGAAAAAAATAAAAAGAAAAAAAAAAGAAGTGGTGAAATGCAAAAGGTCTTAACCTGCAGGAATTTATGTGAACAGTGAAAATACAGCCCAGTAGAGCTGACACTGGTTCTAGCATATGCCATGTAATTTACTGAGGAACATTTCTCAATTCTTTTAGTTTGTTTACTCCTCCCTTCTGTATTTGAATGTGATATATGTATGTTTTTTTTCATATAACTTCTCAATATTTTATAGAATTAGGGTGATAGAGGGAACCAGGACAAAAGAAAATGTGGTTCCATTCTTAGCTCTGCTGAGTAGCTTTGGCAAAGTTACTTTAATGTTCTATGCTTTGGTCTCCAAATGTATAAAAGGAAGCTAATAATAATCTTTTTTATGAAGTGCTTCAAGATCTCCAAATAAAAGGGACGATATCAAAGCATGGCATTATTATTATTATTACTTGAACAGATTGAGATATTTCAGAGATAATACCTAGTTATTTCACAGAAAAAAAAAATTAAAAATGGAGAACAAAAGATCAGAAGATTGAATGTACCTCTGAACAGGCAGGAGAAAAAGCACTTCCTTTATATACAAATCTTGCAGACATCTTTTTGTCCTGGATCAAAGTCTCTTGAACTGCTCACAAATAGAAGTCCTTTAGTGATCTTGACTATGATATCAGGTTTGGAGATGGGGGTCTGGGAATATGGGAATAAGGCCAAATTTGTTCTATAGTTTCTTCTTCTTATTATTATTATTTTATTTTGTTTGTGTGTGCGTGTGTGTCAGCTATGGTAGAAATCACCCAGAACCTCGAGAAGAGAAGCAATGCTAGAAAGAAACCTTTAAACATGAGTTTTCCTCCTACATATAAAACATATGTTATACTTCCAAACTCCAAAAATTAGTCCATGATGAAGGGCTAGCTATATTGGTAGTTTCAGAACACTATCTCTGGCCCAAACCTAAAAGTCAGTCTAGCCCTTATGCTTCATTTACAAGTGTATAGTTTAGTTCTGTCTGAACACTGATGCAAGGTATTAGTACAAGAGCAGCTCTTTTGGCAGATGGATGAAGTTATGAACCAGTAGCAAGCTATCACAGAGGACTAACTTCAGCATTAGAGACACATCCTTTGATATTTCCATCAGAAATTAACTTTATATATCATGCCTTCTGACATCTGCTTAGCCAATGACTCGTGAACTGAGCTGCAATTCCTGTTGGCAAGGAAGGCATTTAGCCTTTCAGTGTTCAAATCCATGGCTGACACATGGGCAAAGTAGATTTTAAAGTCTGGAGCTCAAGTGTCAGCCCTGAGACCTGTGTCTCACCATTCATTTGAGACTCAAAGGCTGATTTGTTTATTCCCTTGAAGGGTTATTGCATGTTTTCTCTCCTTTTGTCAGTAGGCTCTAGAATTGCTTACAACACAACAAAAGCTGTATGGAGCTGAGCAGTTGCTGGGTGGACAGTGCTGAGTTTTTGAGCTATTGTGACTAAAGTATATACCTACATAGTAACCATGTCAGAAATGTTTCAAAAATAATTCTTTTTAACTTGTCTTTCTGTCTGCCGGTCTGTGTACATTATCTACCTTTCTAGACAAGATTTAAACACAATTTGCAGTTGGCTGGCAGTTTTAATACTCTTAAGATTCCTAAAAAGTTTATGAAAATAGACCACTAGGAGAGGGGGGACATTCTAGTGTTAGCCTGAAGGAAAACTTTCAGCAGCAGACAGATCCTTGCCAAACCAGAGAACCTGCCCAGGAGAGAAGTGCTGTGATGTCCTAATGACACAAACATCAGTCAAGGCTCCTCTACGGAGAGACAGTGAGTGGTCTGACCATAGGACACAAATTGCTGAGAAGCCAAGCTTCAATAATGACACTCTTCCTGGACCTACTGAAGCAAAGTAAAACAGTAATAGGATGCTAAGCTCCAGAATTTCATGTCCCATTCTGGAAGCAGAGGAAAATAGGTGAAGGAATTAAGTGACAACTGCAAAACAGGGAGAAAAAAAAAAAAAAAAAAAAAAAAAAAAAAAAAAAAAGGCCCAGGAGCAGATCTGACACAACTACCTTAATCAATGTTTGCTTGCAAACGAAGATTTATATTCCTTGTTGTTTATATCAAGAACCTGAAGTGAAATACTGACCTCTGTGAAGCTGGTGACAGATCTCCCATAACCAGAATTTCATCCTGCTTCTTTTCTGTAGACTTTTCTGTGATTTGTGGTATGTTAATAGCAAAGGGAAGTTAAAATGCTCCGAATCAGGAAAAATATTTTACAGAGCTAGGTAATTTGAGAAACATCTTTCATCAGTTAAGGTTTGAGCTTCTCCCAGTAATAACAAGAACTTGATCAAGCATGAACACTCCCTAGCTATCTATAGATTTGTACTGCACAACCTTAGAAATGTCATTGGCACACTTCACAGTATAATCAATACATTCTTTTTAACCTTTGCGCAAGAAGGTTGGGATGCAGACTAAGATTGATAAAAAGACTCTCCCACAGTGTGAAGGGTGCAAAATTAGAGAAAAAGCAGAACTGTGTGATTTTGCTAGTGCAGTGCACAATCTGAAACCTGCTATTTTCACCCCCAGGGGCTTCATGTTTGAGTGTAAGTGCAAGTTTGAGTCCAACCCAAACTTCCAGTGCAGATAATCCAGATGCCCTTTCTCCTCTGGTCCCAGATTCTTTTTCCTTGGAGGCATCAGTGTCTTGCCACTCTCCTCTCTTTCATGAAGCTTTTTTGTGCTCTCCACCAGCATTCTTAACATCTGAAGAGATTCTATTACTATTTTTATTAGTTGTCATATCTGGGAGAAACATCACAAGTAATAGGCCTGCTGCTCCCCTTTCCATCTCTAGGGCCTGCAAGAGCAATGGGGATCATGTTCTGTGATAGAAAATAGGGTGTTAGAAGTTCTCCCATAGGTACTCTACTGAGCAAAGAATAAGAAGCACGTCAGACTGCTAGAGCTTTTACCTAGTGAATTCCACAAGGTTTTCTCATAGCTGGCCAACAGGGAAAAAAAAAAAAAGTTATAATCTCCACAAAATGATGTTTTTTATGAATCTGAGGACAGCTGAAGTGCTTAGTAAGTGTTTTTCTTCTCCTGCTTGCTGTCTTCTTAGAGGGCAGGGATTTCTTGACTGTTGACCCTGTCCCCCATCAAAAAAAAATCTGCTGTTCCAAAAGAAATGTGCAAGTGACTGTGATGGGACCTTGTAATGACATTACACGATTGTGTCTTGAATATTGGCATTGAGTGCTTACAGCACATACTGAGTGAGCCCAAAAAGGAGCCTGATCCTGTCCAGCTATAAGGACAGGTTCTTGTCCCTGTTAACACTCTTAAGGACTTCTCAGCTCATTTCTGAACCTGCATATTGTCACTTGGCCCCAAACTAACTACTTTTCACAAGCAAACCATTTTTGGCTACAGTCAATATTTTAATATCATAATCTGACTGATGCAGTTAATAATATATCACTACTATTTACAGATATATAGGAAGCGCAGTGATAAAATTTCTATTTTATTCATGTACAAGTTAACCTCCACATTGCAGTTTACAGTTGTTTCCAGAAAACTTCTTGAAAAGCAAAGAGTCATTTGGAGAAATAAGGAGAATACTAAAACGTATTAACTGGAAGTTTTATATCTTGCTTGTTGCCTGCTGACCAGTGTCTGGTAGAAACAGTAGGCAAGAAAAACTGAAACAATAATGATTATCTCTCTCTCTCTCTTTTTTTTTTTTTTTTTTTTTTTTTTGACAGTTTATCATAGTCACTGTTTTTAACTATTTTTTTTAAATGAAATTGTAAGCTATTTCTTGTCATGTTAAATGGAAGTTGTATGGTCTATGCCAGTGCCTTTTGTAAAAGTTAATTTTGTAAGTGGTCTACAGCCAAATGTAGTTGCTTATTATTTGCTCTTCACAGATCCTGTTACGTTACAGTTTGCAAATGAAGGAAGTACAAGAGGAAAGGGAGGGAAGCTGTCTGCAAATCAGGAACTGAGGAGATAATATTTTAAATCATGAATGATGCAGAAGCAACCCACTTAGTGTGCCACAAAGTAACAGAGAAATATTTGGCAGCTGTGAGGAAAACAACAGTAATAGATAATAACTTTTGGTTTGACACATTATTCTCAGAGGCAAAACAAATAACTCATTTAGGATTTCAAATTACATAATTGAGACCCCAAAAATTAAGTACTCTAAGAAAACCGTGGTCAGTAATTTTTTAACCAGCTTGCAGAGCTGGACAAATTAGCCAATTAATTGGAATTCTGCTGAAATACACACATAATTTTGTTGTCTTCAGTAATTAAAAGAGACCAGTGTGTTTCTGTATTGAAATATTATTTACTTGCTGGTTTGTAAATGATACAGATTTTGTATATTGTGACAGATGAGTGTCTTGTTATATTACAATTGATGTTATTTTATTATTAGCTAACTAAACTCCATGAGATGTGTGTATGTGTGTGTGTACATGTATATGTGTATCTGTATATAGTATTGATGGAGAATTTATCATGTGTGTTATTTTATTTTATAAAGAAGCAAAATAATTTCTTATTTGTCAACTACAAGACAAAACACAAAACAAAACAAAGTAGTGAATATCTTGAAGTCTTCCTGAAAATAGGAACTGTTTGAAAATCTCTATGTAAGTTTAAGGTAGTCAAAGTGCTCTGAGACACAAATATTCTCAGAAAATTTGCTGTCACTGTAAAACATGACAATTAGTCATGAGAAAGAATGAAAGTAGAAACAAAAGTCTTTGATGCATGTTGAAGGTAAACAAAGAAGGTTAGGAAATGCATTGCTAATCTGGGAAGGAAACAAGTATGTTCAACTGCAAATCCTGCTTTTAAATGACATACTGATATAAGGAGATCTCCTTCACTCACTCTTTTCTTTTATATAGTCTGCTTATATAAATGCATCTTTATGTGTATGAATACATATGTACATATATATACAATCTGACTTGCAGTGTAAGACAGCTTTATACACAGTCATTTATGCTTTCATTCCAGCATCTTATCAAATTTGCTCTTTTTTTTTTCTTTTTTTTTTTTCTTTTTTCTTTGCCCAGTGTTTTGCACATCAGGTAAAATTAAAATTTCCAAAGAAATTAATGGAAGACTTGCTAGTGACTAAAATGGAACCAGTATTTCACCTCAGCATGATATAGTTTGCTTCCTTCCAGCTAGCATTAAATAGCATGCAACAAATAAAGACACATTGCACTGGAACTAACCACAATTGTTTCTTCAGTCTATGTACATGACAAATACCCTAAAAGAAGATGTATAAGGATTCTCTTATACTAAATTTAGTATAGGAAATCTTTAATAACTAGAACTGACCATAATTTCCTCCTTTAGACTCTTCTGTTTCGATGTTTCATAAATCCTTGTATGGATTAGCTTTATGTGGAACATTGAACAGCTCTAAACACAAGAAATTAAACCGAGTGGCATGTGAATTTTAGCACGGTCCTTCCAGTCAACTGTAGTCGGTTTATGTACCAAGGTTTTGGTAGTGAGAGGCTGCAGAGGTGGCTTCTGTGAAAAGAATCCAGCAGCTGCCCCACGTCAGATAAGAGACAGTTTCAGCAGGTTCCAATAGGGACCCACTGCTGCCCCAGAGTGGAGCCAAGAAGCGATGTTGTTTGTGCCTCTGTAAGACCATATTTAAGAAAGGGAAAAAAAACTACGGCACAACAGCAGCTGGGAGTGAGGAGTGAACACCAGCCCTGCAGACACCAGGGTCAGAGCAGCAGGAGGGCAAGAGGTGCTCCAGGCAGGCAGCAGCAGTTCCCCTGCAGGCTGTGGAGAGGCCCCTGGTGGAGCAGGCTGTCGCCCTGCAGCCCATGGGTCCCACATGGAGCAGATCTCCACGCTGCAGCCCGTGGAGGAGCCCCCGGTGGAGCAGGTGGATGTGGCCTGGAGGAGGCTGCGGCCCATGGAAAGCCCCTGCAGGAGCAGGCCCTGGGCCGGAGCTGCAGCCCGTGGAGAGGAGCCCACGCAGGAGCAGGGGGTCTGGGGGGAGCTGCTTCCCGTGGGAGACCCGTGCTGGAGCAGTTTGGTCCTGGGGGATGGACCCTTCCCTTCCCTTCCCATCCCTTCCCTTCCCTTCCCTTCCCTTCCCTTCCCTTCCCTTCCCTTCCCTTCCCTTCCCT
>NW_023303648.1:2194-2281 GCF_011077185.1 Oxyura jamaicensis | reverse complement strand
CGAGCTGCTGTGTTTACATCGGACTGCGGAAGGAGGGGATGGGGGGGGAGCTGACGTGCTCAGAATAAAACCAGGCCACCTCCTCCT
>NW_023303648.1:0-2094 GCF_011077185.1 Oxyura jamaicensis | reverse complement strand
AAAAAAAAAAAAACAGCCCAAATGCATCTGTCACCCCAGCCCCGCGCCATTCCCGTACCCAAAGCGTCCACCCCAAAGAGGAGGGGCAGCCGTGCTGCTCATCTCAGGGGGCAAAGGTCCTGGAGAAACCCCGGCCTGATGTATTCTGGGCACTGCGATAATTCTGGGGATTAACAGGAGCCCCTCTTCCCCTCCTCTGCAGCGCCCGGTGGGACGCAGCTGGACCCCAGCACAATCCCAGGCCTTTGGGTGCAAGCTGCTTGCGTCTATCCATCCCAGCCGTTCTGAAAGCCACAAATGGGTTATTTATTTATTCGGGGTTATTTCAATATTGTTTCCCTCTCCCGTGCTGGAGATCAGTAATTGAAAAGCCATTTGGCTGGCTCGCCGGCAGGAGAGCGGAGGGGTGAGGCCGTGCGCTGTCGGGTCCGGCGGCGCGGTGGTGATGCTCAGCGCACAGTGCCCTCAGGGATGGAGGTGATCCCAAATAGATCCCAAATAGAAGGAACCCCAAATCTCCTTTATTTTCCCTTTTATTCCTTAAGCAGGAGCCCTCTGCCAGCTTGGACTCTCCTGGAGGTCCAGGGTGAGGATGCGCCCGCCCAGGCGTGAGCAGGCAACCGCAGGCTGCCAAATTTAGTGGCTGCTTGGATATTTTTTTTCTTTTTTAATTTTGGGGTGGCTTTTAATATTTATCCCCCCACCTGGTGCTGAGCGCGGGTGCTTGGTGGGGGACCTGCCTCCGCCGGCAGAAAGAGAAGGGCGAGAAACCTCCGCGAACAAAGGAGAGGATGCGGGAACCCGCAGCAAAAGAGCTTTATTGGCACGGCACAACCCGACGGGCTCCTTGCGGCATCCGCAGCCGCCGGGACGGACGCACAACCGGGCAGGGCTGCCCCCAAATACCTGCGGCACCCCTGGGAGGGTGCAAAGAGGTGTCCCCGGGACCCCGAGCCGCTGTCTCTCCTCCCACGGGCACCTTCCTGGAGGCGAGGGTCTGGGCGCAGGGCTGCAAAGAGAAATGGAGCCCCCCCAGGATGTCAGCCAAGGGCTCCCCCGGTCCCTTAGGGGGTAGCGGTGCCTCCAGTAAGGCCCGGCCCCCACCAGTGAGAGGCACCTGCTGGGAGCACTGGGCAGGCCCCCGGGATGGAGGGGTGCGGGCAGCGGTTGGCCTCCAGCTGCAAAGAGAAGGGATGGGGAAAGGGATGGGGAAAAAGGAATGGGGGAAAAAGGGATGAGGAGGAGGATGGGGTAAAAGGGATGATGGAAAAGAAATGGGAAAAGGGACAGGAAAAGGGTTGAGGAATGGGATGAGGAAAAGGGATAGGGAAAGGGATGGGGGAAAAGGGATGATGGAAAAGGGATGGGAAAAGGGACGGGAAAAGGGATGAGTAATTGGATGAGGAATGGGATGGGGAACAGGGATGGAAAAAAAGGTATGGGTAATAGAACGAGGAAAATGATGGGGAAAAAGGGATGGAAAAAAAAGGATGAGGTAAAGGGATGGAAAAAAGGGATGGGAAAAGGGCCCCAGCGGGACGCGGGGGTGGCAATGGGCTCCTGGGCACCTCTCTGGCTAAAAGAGGAGAAAAAAGGTGGAGGGAAAAAAAAAAAAAAAAGAAAAAAAGAAAAATCATGAAAAAAAAAGAGGAAGAACATAAAAAAGGGGGGTGGTGGCAGAGCAGCCCCGGGGCTGCGGGCGGCTCTGCGGGGGCACCCGCTCCGCGTTAGGCCGCGGGGTCGCGGCTCCCCTCGGCCGCCCTCGGCTTCCAGTTTGCGGGATTTTTATTTTTATTTTCGGCATAATTCAGGTGCTGCCTCCCCCCTCCTCTCTCCCCCCCCACCCCCCCACCCCCTCCCCACGGCTGCTCGCACACGCCTCTCGCCGGGTCTGTGTTAGGGGTATAATGAGGCAGCCGATGGGTAATTGGGATCTTTTGTAGGGAGGATGTATGGCCGGGGCAGCTGCTGGGGGGGGGGAGTGGGGGGCAGCTGCGGGGAGGGGGGGCAGCATTACCATACAAAGGGAACAAATGACATGTTTATCCCTCCAAGAGATTTACGCCCGGCCTCGCCCTGCAGACACAGCGCTGC
>NW_023303647.1:440-1025 GCF_011077185.1 Oxyura jamaicensis | reverse complement strand
GGGGACGGGGGCGTGGGGAGGGGGGCGTGGGGACGGGGGCAGTGGGATGGGGACATTGGGGATGGGGGGACAGGGACATGGGGGATGGGGACATGGTGACGGGGGCATGGTGGGGTACGAGGGACAGGGACAGGATGGGGACATGGGGACGGGGACATTGGGATGGGGACATGGTGGGGTGGGGGGACATGGGGACAGGGACATGGGGACGGGGACATGGGGACAGGGACATGGGACAGGGTCGGGGCCGTGACGGGGCCATGTGGACGGGGCCGGGGTTTTGGGGCCGGGGTTTTGGGGCCCGGCCGAGCCCAGGCCGGGGGTCTCACCGCCCCCCCCCCCCCCCCCCCCCAAGCCGTGGTGGTGGGCGCCGACCGCGTGGCCGCCAACGGGGACACGGCCAACAAGATCGGGACGTACCAGCTGGCGCTGGCGGCGCGCCACCACCGCGTCCCCTTCTACGTGGCCGCCCCCAGCGCCTCCTGCGACCCCGCGCTGCCCTGCGGGGACCTCCTGCCCCTGGAGGAGCGCCCGGGGCACGAGCTGGGGGCAGCGCCCGGTGAGGGGGGGTACCGGGGGGGGGGG
>NW_023303647.1:0-340 GCF_011077185.1 Oxyura jamaicensis | reverse complement strand
GGGGACGGGGGCGTGGGGAGGGGGGCGTGGGGACGGGGGCAGTGGGATGGGGACATTGGGGATGGGGGGACAGGGACATGGGGGATGGGGACATGGTGACGGGGGCATGGTGGGGTACGAGGGACAGGGACAGGATGGGGACATGGGGACGGGGACATTGGGATGGGGACATGGTGGGGTGGGGGGACATGGGGACAGGGACATGGGGACGGGGACATGGGGACAGGGACATGGGACAGGGTCGGGGCCGTGACGGGGCCATGTGGACGGGGCCGGGGTTTTGGGGCCGGGGTTTTGGGGCCCGGCCGAGCCCAGGCCGGGGGTCTCACCGCCCCCCCCC
>NW_023303646.1:0-3849 GCF_011077185.1 Oxyura jamaicensis | reverse complement strand
CCCCCCCCCCCCCCCCAAAAAAAAAAAAAGAAAAAAAAAATTAATCACTTTACAATGGTCACTATAATATTGACCATAATTAGTTCATGTCCCTTTAATGCAGATGAAGCATGCACTTCCACTGGATTTTAGTGATAATTGATATAGACTGAAGTCACCATGTCTTTTGTGTTGCATAGCTTACTTTCAAAATTACCGATTTTAGCTGAATGATAGTGATAGTAATTCCTGTGAATAGTTACTCATCATGATAAAAAAAGGTCTACCTAACTTTGCCAATTGAGAATGCCAGAAAATCCATCATATTAAAAACATTCACATTGTCGGGCTTATGAGGTAAAAATGACCAGAACAACAAAAATTACACAGAAATGTTTGAATATCATTTTGTCACAGAATCATTTTCTTCTGTATTACAGACCTGAGATAAGATTAAATGTAAACTTAAAACACCAGCTGTTTTCTTTTACATTTTAATTTTTACATTTAAAAATGTTTTAGTTTACCTTTTAAAATTTATTTGTAATAAAAAATAATGATAACTGATAATAACTGATAACTGATAATAACTGTCTAAAAACAAGCTGAGAAGTCTAAGCTAGTTATCTTGACTCTTTGTTCTAGGAAAAGGGAGCTATAGACACTTCTAGAAAGCATTCATTCCTGCTAAGAGAGATGTCAAACATAAGAGAGTAGAAACTTTCTGGCGATGTTGACTTCTATCTGATAAGTGTAGAGGGAGCCCAGATGATCAGGATTAGATCACATCACCATTTTAGAATGAAAAATAATTTGACAATTTCTTCCTTTGTGTTATCGTATATTCATTCAAAATTGGTATTTTTTTTTTTACGTTTCAAAAGAGTAATCCACAGTGACCTATCACAGGCTACTGATCAAAATCATATGTGTTATAATATTCTCACTTTTTGGATCAAGCATAATTATATCAGGATTAGATAGTCAAAAAGAATAAAAATCCAAAATAAAATACATTTTGCTAGTGAAAAATCCATGTCTCCTGCTTTCACTTGTATGATTGCCATTGTGTTCACTATGAAGCGATTCATTTTAATTCATCTGAAACTTGTGGTAGTGAGCAACTTATCCAAAGAGTGATGACTGGTGGAGAGTGTGTGGTACAGGAACTGTACCACAGGGAGTTTGTTACAGGGAGTTTGTAAAAATAAAATAAATAAACAATTCTTTAGTTCAGGTGATTATAGCCTCTATATTTTTAACAATTTACTCTTGCATTTTTTCAAACAAACAAGACTTATATAATTTTGTATTCTTTCATGTCCTTCTCCTTTTTTATGCCTTGCATCTTCATCTGCTGCTTTCTAATTGCTAGGAAAGGCAGACAAGATGTCCCATTGGGAACAGATGGCTTTCTGGAAATCTACCAACAAGGACTACTCCTGGAATAGATTTCATCTGCAGGCCCCACACAGAGGTAATATATGATACCTACAAATAGATAGTGCTCCAAAGGCTTAGGAAGGAAAAAAAAATAAAATATAGCCTGCTGGAGTTCTTAAGCCTGTTAGGACCACAACTTGCCAACAGAGGGTCATAAAAATGAATCTTACATATAGCATTCAATTTTTAAAATTAATTTTCTATAGCTCCATATCAATCCCTATTCAACAGCTATGCTTAAAATACATTGTTTCTAAATGGCTGCATTTCTTTTTTCAAAGGAGGTTTTAACACAAAATTTCAAATCAGCTATAATGTTAGTCTGCGTTACAAGAATGGTGTGGGATGCAGGTTGATATATGAAAACAATGTTAAAATCTTCACAAGAGTAAGAGTGAATAATATAGGAGCAAATACATTGGTTTACAGTAAGTGTGAAGAATTGTCTTGTTCAATGTTGTTTTTCTTTTCTGTGTTCTGAACCTTTTCTTTCATCATAGGTAGGAGAGAGACTATTTGTAACATTCTATGAAATACATATTTGTTTTGGTTTGATTTTCCTCAATCTAAAATAAAATTGATGGCAACCATACTGTATACGGCTGTTCTGTGTGTCTGGAAAATATTATTCTGAGGTTATGGATGGGGCTATAAAACTGAGAGATCAGAGATATACTGTTTATGGTAAAAAAATACAAACTACAAATAGTAAAGTGACAACAGTACTTTGTAGCCTCAGGATTCTAACTTCAGCCTTGAAATAATGTGTGGTTTACTTATTGTTCCTGTTCACAAAGCAAAATGTGTATTAGAGAACTTTATTTTTCTTTATTTATGAATCAAAAAAAAGAAAGTTATGTCTTTTTACTATATTACTATTACTATAATGCAAGTGTACATTTACTCATTTTATCACAGTTTTTAATGATTCAGACATGTTGGTGTTTTGAGGAGGAAAATGGCTTGACTGTTTTTTGTCCAAGTGGGTTTACTATAGGGTTAATAATGCCATAACCACTTCTGGAGACTTGGAAAGGTTCCAAAGGTTATTTATTATAAAGAGAAACTGCATAAAGTATTTGGAAACAGAATAACAAATGAGATATGTGTTAGCAATACAAGGGGAAAAAAAAAAAAAAAAAAAAAAAAAGGAAAATAAAAAGAGGAAGATCCGTCCTTCTAATAGAGTTGGAAAAGGTGTCGTTTAATTTCCTTAGGAACATTCAGGGGAAATGGTGTACATGGAAGAATAAATATTATTCAAAGTGTATGTTATCTTTCATATATAAAGTAGAATATAACTATTTAGTTTACAAAGGGGAGTGATTATAGAAGTTGCATGTCCCCATTTGCATATCAAGGGGTACTCCTCAATTTTTTGAGGCAATCAGACATTTTTACCTTCCCACTATTTGATTAAATATCATCTTGGTTTTGAGATAAGAAGATCTGAATTGAGGGAGAAACTGCAAAGGTGTGCAAACAAGTCACATAGAATCATAGAATCATAGAATATCCTGAGTTGGAAGGGACCCTTAAGGATCATCAAGTCCAACTCTTGACACCACACAGGTCTACCCAAAAGTTCAGACCATGTGACTAAGTGCACAGTCCAATCTCTTCTTAAATTCAGACAGGCTCGGTGCAGTGACAACTTCCCTGGGGAGCCTGTTCCAGTATGCAACCACCCTCTCTGTGAAGAACCCCCTCCTGATGTCAAGCCTAAATTTCCCCTGCCTCAGCTTAACCCCGTTCCCGCGGGTCCTGTCACTGGTGTTAATGAAGAAAAGGTCTCCTGCCTCTCGACACCCCCTTACGAGGAAGTTGTAGACTGTGATGAGGTCTCCTCTCAGCCTCCTCTTCTCCAGGCTGAACAGGCCCAGTGACCTCAGCCGTTCTTCGTACGTCTTCCCCTCCAGGCCTTTCACCATCTTTGTAGCCCTCCTCTGGACACTCCAACAGTTTCATGTCCTTTTGTCCTGGTTTCAGTTAGGACAGTTATTTTTCCTCCTAGTAGCTGGTAGGGTGCTATGTTTTGGATTAGGATGAGAAGAGTGCTGATAACATGCTGATGTTTTAATTGCTGGAGAGCAATGCTTACACTAAGCCAAGGACTTTTCAGCTCCTCGCTCTGTCCTGCCAGCGGGCAGGCTGGGGGTGCAGCAAAAGCTGGGAGGGGACAAACCCAGGACAGCTGACCCAAACTGGCCAAAGGGGTATTCCATACCATCTGACGTCATGCTAAACAATATATAGGGGTGGCTAGCCGGGCTGGGGGGGCCGGCTGCTCGGGGTTGGACTGGGCATCGGTCAGCGGGTGGTGAGCAATTGCATTGTGCATCACTTGTTTGTACATATTATTATTATTATCATTATTATTTTCTATCTTAATAAACTGTCTTTATCTCAACTCACAGGCTTCACTTT
>NW_023303645.1:0-1890 GCF_011077185.1 Oxyura jamaicensis | reverse complement strand
GCTGGCATGTGCTCGGGGCAGCCTGTGCTGGATTTGCCCCCCCCCCCAGAGCCCTCACCAGCAGCACCCTCTGCGGGGCGTCCCCTCCTCCCCGGCAGCACCGCGGGGACCGCGTGTGGCTGTGCCCGTCTGGGGACCTGGGGGGTGCCCGGGGTCTGGCGAGGAGCCCTCGTCTTGGGGCTGGACAGGGGAGAAAGGAGGAAAAGCTGCAAAATGCACAATTTGAGCAACGCAGGAGCGTGGCAGCAATGCAGGGCTGGGGGCTGCCCCCCCTCGTGCCAGCCCCCGCTGGGGTGGTGGAGGGGCCACCTGCCTCAGGGGCTGCCCCGGCCTTTCTTTGGCAGAGGGGGGGCAGCACCGCACTGGGCATGGCCCCACACACGGGAACCGTGACCCTGGGGTGGGGGTCCCTGGGGTGGGGGTCCCCGGGGAGAGTCAAAGCCCCTCTCCCCAGTGCGTGCGGGGCTCTGGGTGACGGGGTGAGCACAGACTGGGTGTCGGTGTGGGGCTGCCCCAGCCCCCAGGTGCAGGAGTCCTGCTGGCAGCTGGGGGTCCGCAGGTCCCAGAGGGGGCCGCAGGTCCCAGGGGGGTCCTGGCCCATGCCCCCCCCCACCCCCTTGGCTGGTTCTCGCTGCAGCCGGTGTGCGCTGGCCTCACGCAGGTGGGTCGATGGCGTTTGACCTTCGTCTACCACGCGAGTTATGGATTGTGGCTGGGGATGCTCCTCGCTGGGGGGCTTCAGGCTGCACGGCACCCAGGGGGGCTGGAGCAGGCTGGGCACCCCCACCCCTGACAGAGGTCTGTGGCAGGGGCTGAGAGCCCCGTGCCCAGGGGGGTGGCTGGGGGCCCCCCTGGGGTTATGGGACCATGGGCTGGGCGGTACTGGGGTGCAGGTCCCCAGAGCAGGGGGGCTGGTGGGGCAGGCAGGCCCTGACTCAGCACCCGGCGGCCCCCCCACCCCGTGGATTTCCCGGGGATAATCCGGTGTTGACATGGCCCGGCACGGCGGGCACGCAGCCACGGGGCTGCCCGGAGCCCTGCCCGCCCACCGGCACGTCGCCGGGGGGGCACAGCGCAGAGCCGGCCTGGGACCCCCGGGGGCAGGCAGTGGGGCTGAGCCCGCCCCCCGGGCATGGGGGGCGGCGCGGGGCTGACCCCCCTGCCCTGCTTGCAGAGCCATGCTCGCCAACGCGGCCACCATGCGGATCCTCATCAAGGGGGGGAAGGTGGTGAACGACGACTGCACGCTGGAGGCGGACGTCTACATCGAGAACGGCATCATCCAGCAAGTCGGCCGCGAGCTGATGATCCCCGGCGGGGCCAAGGTCATCGACGCCACCGGCAAGCTCGTCATCCCGGGCGGCATCGACACCAGCACCCACTTCCACCAGACCTTCATGAACGCCACCTGCGTGGATGACTTCTACCATGGCACCAAGGTACCGCCCGGCACGGGGCTCCCGCTCACCCACTGGCCCCGGTGGGTCTGCTGCCAGCACGGGGAGGGCTCTGGGCTCAGATCCCCCCCGGCTGGGGACGGGCTGGCGCGGGGCAGCAGCTCCCGGGCACCGAATCAGCCTCGTGGCCAGGCAGACGGCAGCTGGCCGCCTTGCCCGGCTGTGGTCGCTGCCAGCTCCAGCGCCCGGTCATGCCGCGGGTCTCAGCCCTGCCATGGCTTGCAGCAGTCCCCCAGCCCGGCTCCTCCCCACTTGTGATTCTTTTTATTCTGCAAATCATCAGGTTTGGGCTCCGGGGAACCCTGGGGTTGTGCTGGCGGCCAGCCCCCAGCACCACCTGCAGCCAGCCGTGCTGCCGCAGGGATGCTGCGTGGCTGGGCACAGCACGGCGGCTGCCCGCGGCCGGGCTCGGGCTTCTGCTGCCTGCCCCCAG
>NW_023303644.1:0-15087 GCF_011077185.1 Oxyura jamaicensis | reverse complement strand
CCCTTCCCTTCCCTTCCCTTCCCTTTTCCTCTCTCTCTCTCTCTCTTTTTTTTTTTTTTTTTTCCCATCCTTTTCAGTTTTTCTGTGTCATCAGCTAAGGACCCCACTAATAAGAGTGTGCAAGTAATCCTGTTTCACAACACAAGGAAAACATAAATTTAACCAAGATTTTTGAAGGAAAACTACATTGTTTTATTTTTAAAGAAAAATAAGAAACAATGTCCAAAACAACATTTAAAATGTCTCTTAACAGGAAACTATTCTATACTGTCAAGCAAAAGAGCCTTTCAATGCTCTTTCAAATATAATATCTTTAGAAACATTAGCATCTAACTTAAATACCTTTGTTGGGCAGTACTGATGCCTTAGGGATCCCTAGGTTGGAAATTGATATTACGATGGTCATCCAGTCCCTGATAGGGAAGATGGATCCACTGCACTTAAACAATGGGATGGAAGCCAGAATCTAGCAGATATAATTGGCTGTGGAATAAGATGCAACATCTTTAATGGAAACTCCTATGAAAAAGGATCAACCACCATGGATGAAAGCTGCCTTCAGGCGTTCCTGCATAGTCTGCTAAATAATCAACTTGAGAAATGCAGGGTAATTGGCATGACATTGTAATTGGATTGTCCCTGAGATCTCAAATGAAACACTCAAGACCCTGTTAATGAAAAGAGGTTGATGGCTGGATGATGTGAAGTTCTCACCCTCTTTCACCCCAAGCCTACTGTCTGTGTAGCAGCAATGAAATAAGAAGACATGGAAAGTTTCCCAAAGGTCATCTCTCCTCCAGTTCTTCTTCAAACCTTGTGTAGACCCTGTCTGAAGAGCATGACAAGAGGTATAGGTCCATGTCTATTGGAAAAGGTGTGTTGGAATTGTGTGCTTAGTAATCCCGTAGCTCCATAAAGCAGGAAAAGCCCATTAATGAAAGCACTAGAAAGAAGAAAGAGACTTAGAGTTGACCCAGTTTGTGCCTGGTCTGTCAGATATCAAAGCTATTATTTCCAAGAAAGCCTACTGCATATATATTCATAAGCTATCATTTTGAAGTGTCATTTATGGTACTTGGTCTGGCTATGGTCAAAATGCCAAAAAGTGGGGTCCAGGACTGTGTGCATGCTGACATGCTTGAAAAGGTTTTGTCAGGTTTGGAACCATTCAGCATTTATCTTAATTTGGCCTTGCATTTCCCTCATTTGCTGTTATCTTGGGAGCTGCTATCTCATCACCAGAGTTAAATGATGTTCTAGCACATTTCTCATGCTCTTGCAGGGTTGTTTTCAGTTACAGCATTTAAAAATTCTCCTAATAACATAATAGGAATAATAAAATAAATTACTGTGTCACTTATTAAAATAAGTTGAGTTTAGAAGTGGTTTCAACAATAATGTGTATGTCTTACTGAGTAATGTAAATCTAGGATAAATCACTACATGTAAAGTAGTTTGTAAAAATCTCTCTTCGTTTTCAGTCATTTCTAAAAGGAAAGCCAGACTGACCCTGTCTTGTTGAAGGGGAAAGACCAAGTGCCCCTTCTGAGTTTTTTAGTCCCAGTTTCTGATTCTCTTCTCATCTCTACAAATGTAACCTCAGTGTAACCTCAGATTTGAGGTCAGAGTAAATATTTTGAATTTTCATTATTTCTCCTAAAACCAAAATCCCCGTGTTTTGTTGGTAGAAGTCTCATGCTATTCTAGAGCTAGATGTTAAGAAAATAATGGAAAAGTTTCCTCCCTGGAATGTAGCATACCCTATTTTCTATTGTTTACTTAAACCAAAGAATATTAAACTCCCAGCATCAACAGCAATCTCATATTTTTTTGTTATATGAATAAAATATGAAGAAGAGAAAAAATCTTTCCCATCATGCTGTTAAAGGGAGAGATATGAAAAAATCTGACAAATACTAAAGAGTTTCATGAAAGCATTGAATAACTGCTGAACAATAGGTCTGGAAAATAAAAGGTAAATCATGTGGTGCAATCATGTAAGATAGAGATATATATTAAATGAAAACAAAATAAATATTCACTAGTTCTATAACATAAGGAATATTCTTAGCACTAAAAGTAAGCAGAACAATAAAAGTTCAGCAGAATGATATATAATTATAATGCAAAGCACACTTTCAATGGAAAAGAATCCATTTTATAGAACAAATTTTAACTTTTTTTTTTTTTTTTCTTTTTGATGGATTGTGTGTCAAAAGGCATGAATGTGTCATTTTCTATGCATCTGTAGGAATCCTTTCCCTGTTATAAACTCCAGCAGCATCTGGTAAAAACTGATTGTCCATCTTTCAGCTTTTTTACCAGCCAGCACAGCCAGTCCCAATCTCTTCAATGACAGTAAATTAAAGAACTGTTGTAGAAGAAAAATTGTTTTGTGTCTTGTGTCTGGGACAGCATGCTCATAATCAGACTTTCTAACATTAGTAAGTTGTTGCTCCTATCTGTGCTGCAGATACCTCACCGGCAAATGGAGGAAAACCTGTACTGACCTCACCAGCATACTTTGGTGCTGGATTATTCTTCCTAGGTGTCTATAAAACAGAGAGTTGAAAGACACTGTCCCTATACTAAGAATGAGCTTGGAATAATTTTTGCAGTTGTTAATTTGGAGCCCTTTTTTTCAGTTTTGCTACACTGACCATCAAATTAATGTGAAAGCACACAAGAGCAGAAGCAAAGTATTCCTATAGTTTATGTAGTAGAATAAAAAAAATCATAATTTTCAGTGTTATTTCCGTGAACAGTTTTAGGTTTTATTTTGATGACAGTTCAACTGCAAATGGCCAGATGGTATTCCATTTGTGGTTTGTCAATATATTTTTGAATTTTTCAGCTACTTTCAAATAGGAAGTTGAGCCTCGATTCAATGCTTGTAAAAGGAGGATTCACATCTATAATGACTTTCATCAAAGAACTTATTGTAACAGGACAATTTAAAAAGATCACTTAATGAGCCTTCACATGACACCTTTGAGGCTGACATTAATATGATAAGATCTTGGCAGATGAAGCAAAAAACAACAACATTTACACATGTTGCACAAAATCAGAGACTATAAAACATTCATTCTTACATTTTGTATTCTCAAATCTCTGACTTAAACCAACAGACAAGTGTGTTCATACAGAACAGGGAACAATACAGGGTCTATTCTTGTTTAACATCTTCATTAAAAAGCTGGATGATGGGGTAGAGTGCACCCTCAGTAAATTCACACATGCCACATACCTGAGGGGAGCAGCTGACCAGAAGGCTGTGGTTCTGGTCAGTCTCCTCTAAGTGAACCTGCCTGAGCAGGGGGTCGGACCAGATATGTTCCAGAGGTTCCTTCCAACCTTAACTATTCTGTGATTCTGAGAACAGTTTATTGATGAGTAGTTTTTGGCACCATCAATGGTACTCATTTTTTTTTTTTTTTTTTGCGCTTTTGTTTGTTTGTATGTTTAACTGTTATTTTTAATTAATTTCCCTCTTGTCATCTACTAGGTTGGAAAACAATAAATCTCAGAAACTCAGGTGACATTCCTAAAAGTTATCAGCTCTCTGCATACCTAATTCCTAAACATTCTCCAGGCTTTGTATCTACCTGTATCAGTGAAAACAAAATCTCATGGAAGGAGAGTGAGTATTCATCACATTTTCAGCTCTGAAAATGATGTCAGAGAGCTCTGTGGAAATGTCAAGAACATATGGAGAAAGAAAAAATCATTGTATTAAAATCTTGCAGTCATTTTTCTTAGTTTATTTTAATAGCTCAAATTTATGTTGTGCCAGCTGATGAGAATAGTGTATTTTTTATGGTGAAACCCTTAAGACTGCAAGCATAAGCTTGGGAATAATCACACTGAAGTTAATACTTGTTCTACAAGTGTGCAGTTGTGATTCATTATTGATATTTGAAAACATGTCAAATTCCAGTGAGAATCTTCAAAAAAATCTTTAAAATGGGCTTTAAATATGGAATAAAACATCTCAAAGTTTTAACAATTTTAATGATATGCCATAATTCTCAAAAATTATAAAGAAAAGCCAATCAATGCATTTTACATCCATCCAGGAACAGTTTCATTGGTCAGCATCTGAATTTGAAACCCTGCAAAGGCAAAGCAATAATAACCTGATGATGTGGACAAGAGGAATAAAAACACAGAATCATAGATTCATGGAATCAATCATAAAATTATTGAATCATAGAAGCATAGAATTATGGAATGATTTGAAAAAGAGCTAAAAGACCATATAGTTCCAACCCCCTGCCATGTACAGGGACACCTTCCACCAGATCAGGTTGCTCAAAGCCACATTCAGCCTGACCTTATATATTTCCAGGGATCCACAGCTTCTCTGGGCAACCTGTTCCAATTGCCTCACCATCTTCAGAGTAAAGAATTTCTTCCTACTGTCTAATATAAATCTACCTTTTTTTCAGTTTAAAGCCATTACTCCTTGTCTTATCATTACACTATTTGATAAAGTGTCCCTCTCCTCTGTAGTCCTCCTTTAGGTATTAGAAGGTGGCTCTAAAGTTGCCCCAGAGCCTTCTCTTCTCTAGACTGAACAACCCCAACAGTCTCAGCTTGTCCTCATCGGAGACGTGCTCTGGCCCTCTGATTATCTGGCCCTCCTCTGGACTAGCTCTAATAAGTCCATGTCCTTGTTATGCTGGGGGCCCCAGAGCTGAACTCAGTACTCCAGGTGGGGTCTTACAAGAGCAGAGCAGAGGGAGACAAACACCCCCCTCATCCTACTGCCATGCTGCTTTTGATGCAGGATACAGTTGATTCTCCGGGCTGCAAGCATCCATTGCTAGTTCACGTTCAGTTTTTCACCCACCAACACACACAAGTCCTTCTGCATAAGGCTGCACTCAATCTATTCATCACCTAGCTTATGGTCATACTTGGGATTTCCCCAGCTCAGGTGCAGGACCTTGCACTTGGCCTTGTTGAACCCCATGAGGTTCACAGAGGCCCACCTCTTAAGGTTGTCCAGGTCCCTCTGGATGGCATGCCTTCCTTCCAGAGTATAGACCACACCATGCAGCTTGGTGTTGTCCACAGGCTTGCTGAGGATGCACTCAATCCCCATATCTATGTCACTGACAAAGATGTTTATCCTGGTTTCAGTTAAGATAGAGTTAATTTTCGTGTGTGCTAGGGTGCTATGTTTTGGATTAGGATGAGAAGAGTGCTGATAACATGCTGATGTTTTAATTGTTGCAGAGCAGTGCTTACACTAAGCCAAGGACTTTTCAGCTTCTCGCTCTGTCCTGCCAGCGGGCAGGCTGGGGGTGCAGCAAGAGCTGGGAGGGGACAGACCCAGGACAGCTGACCCCAACTGGCCAAAGGGGTATTCCATACCATCTGATGTCATGCTAAACAATATACAGGGGTGGCTAGCCAGGGTGGGGGGGCGGCTGCTCGGGGATAGGCTGGGCATCGGTCAGCTGGTGGTGAGCAATTGCATTGTGCATCACTTGTTTCGTACACATTATCATTATTGTTATTATTATTAATAATAATTTTCCTGTCTTAATAAAATGTCTCTGTCTCAACTCACAGGCTTCACTTTCCCGTTTCTCTCCCCCATCCCAGAGAGGGAGGGGGGAGGGTGAGTGAACGGCTGTGTGGTGTTCAGCTGCTGGCCGGGTTAAACCACAACAGTGTTAAATAGTGCCAGTCCCAATACCAGCCCCTGAGGAACACCACTTATTAGTGGTCTCCACCTGGACCTTGAGCCAGACCCTTTCTGCCATATGTTCTCGTTTATAGACAGGAACACGATGCCCAGATGGGTTCCAGTTATTCTAGTAAATATGGATCCAGTATCTATATGTATCTAGAAGATAGTGGACAAAAAATCTCAGCTATTCTCTCGTAAGCAGGTTGGATAAAACAAAAATTCAAAGTTTGGGATCTTGGTCTCAGGTCTTCCAACATATGTTAATGTCACTCGGACAGTGGGGGCTGAAATCTCTGAGAGTGGTCACCAAATTTATTTTACTTGCAACACTTTGCTGTGACAAAAATATTTTCAACATAAAGATTAAATATCCTCAGATTTATAGTTTTGTAGAATGTACAGGAGAGACTTGCTAGAACAATAATACTAAACAAAGTTGAGCTTATGTAAGACCCTCTTTACAAAAATAACCATAATTTTATTCTTGAAAAGGTAGGTTTTCTTATTCAGAAAATGATCTGGTTTGGTTTTTATTCGGTCTACACACTTTTTAATTTCCTGAGCACCAACAGTCCTCCTCAGCATCAGAATGAAGATCAAGATTCCCTCTCATCTTATATTTCATGAGCCTGAAATCATATTAGAATTGTAGGACTTGAGCTGGGGCTTTTCTCAACAACTGGCTCCTGTTTTTTGCCCCCTAAAGAAACTATTTCATTGGTTTGCTCTTTCCACTACTTATCTCTGACAAGTTCTTGGATTGAACACCTTACATTTAAGTTGTACACTAGAATGTGAGTGTCAGGAGGCTTTTGAAGAAATTCTCTCCTTGCTCATAAGGACAAAAAAATGTTTTGCCTTTGAGACAACATTTACTGTCCTATGCAAAAACATCACAAACTTTGAAAAAGGACATATCCTAATAGGGAAATTGGAGCTGTGTGATTAGGAGAAAAAAAGAAAAAAACACATCTAATTACGGTGTGGTACAGCAGCCTAGTTCTATGAAGAAGAAAGAATCACTAAAGCAAAAAAATATTCTGAGGTTTCCAAAGGAAAGTGCCAATCAGTCACATGGTAGTGAAGCACACAGGAAAACAGGAACATTTACTGAAGCAAAATTTGCTTGAACACAAGATGTTACTATTTCAGTTATACTACTGTCTCTCTAAAATTCAGTCTGAAGAACAGCAGACAGTTGACATTGGACAGTCAATTACACCCAGTAGGGTGAGAGCAAAATTCTATCAGATAAGATGAAGAGATTTTATAGTTATTCATTATACACTTACAAGGGAACTTATTCCAAAGCTACAAGACAATGGAAGTCTACAGTCATTACGTTATGTCCTCAGTCTTCAGTTCAACGAAGTACTTAAGTGCATGCCTAACTGCCATTACCATCAATCGAGACTGGCAGGTTCTACAGGAAATCTGTAAGATTAAGAACAGATTGAAGTACCTCTTTGAAGCAAGACTTAAACTATGTGACTCCAAAAGTGCAGGAGGTTACCTTTTACACATTTCCACTTATAATTTATTTAATACCTTTGCTATCCACTGAATGCTTGATCACATGCCAAGTATCATGACATTCCCTAGCCCAAAGTGTAGGACTAATAATGTATATTCAGTGATCTGTTCTGGACTATTCACAATTCTAAGTCAAATTATGTCAGTGGGGACCAAATTCAGCTCTTCTCCATTTTGTTAAAGATTCTTTAACAGGAATGTCCCCAGAAAAGTCCATGGAACTGACTGTCTGAACAATTGCATTACTTTGCTTATCTGTTTTGATTTCTAGATTTTATTGAAAGGGCTTTAGATTTAGTTTGCCCAGAATAAATAAGAAAAAGGTCAATGATACTGAGTTGGAAAAAGTTTTAAAATTAGATATTCATTTGTACAAGTTTTCTCTTGGGTCATTGATATTCACTGCTCTCAGTCTGTGATATTTTTATTTGTCCTGGGCTCTGAAGTGCTCAAGTTACTTTTATTTTACTTCTCTGCCTGTGAGTTCAGGCAGAGAAGCATTTACCCGGAGCACTGAGGTGCAAACCTCTTGTAATAAGCTCTTTCTTTTTCCTTCAGCTTTATGTTGCACTATTCAAGGAGTTTTCCAGATTTTTTTGTGGAATTGAGAGTGTTCCCATCTCTGTTAGTGTAAGTTTCCATCTTTAATGTAGTATCTGCATCTAGAACAGTGAATAAGAGAGAAGAGTAGACGTACGTGGAGAAAGTCTAAGAGCTGGGAATATCTTTTCTTGGCTCTGAAAATAGATAGTCTGTCTTGGGTAGAATAACACCGTGGTACAATCCTTGTCTGGGCAAGGTCATCATTCATCCAGATCTATTTTAAGTTTCTTGAGGTCTGTTTGCTTGCTTTTTCCCCTTAGGTATGGTTCAATTAAATAGAATCTGATCTCTTTCAAAAATCTATTCCTTAATATATTGATGAGAATTCTCATTAATATGTTGCATTTAACATTCTTGAGAAAAAAAAAATTGTCATCACACTTCACCAACATATTCAGTTGAGAAGGAACAAACTGCCAATAATTAGATAGATATTTTCTATTCACTTTACTTCGTTGGGAAAGCTGATTTAATTGTTTTCTTAGAAAGATATAATTTTTTTTTCACTTTTCACCTTTTGTTTTACTTCATGTTCTTTGTTACGCACATTACTTTTTCTAATAGTTTGTTTGTTGTCACAGAAGAAAAAAAACAAGCAAACAAACAAGAAAAAAATCTCTTAACACCTTGGTTCTCATTTTAGAGGATTTGCTGGCCAGTGAGTCAGCAACAGAAACAGCTGTGTTCATTCTGCTTTCCTTTGTAAGTGTAATTCATTTTTCTCACACCCTAGTATGGCTTAGGTGTTTGCTCCAGACTGTTAGCCCTTAAAACGAGGTTTTGAAGGAAGAACACACAAATATCTGTCACAAAAGGAAGTAAGAAGATATTACTGGCATTTAGTGATGAGCCAAGATAAAAAACCTATCCCCAGAGTGCAGTCTTCTACTGCACTACAAATATGCTTCCTGACCACAAAATAAAAAAAGAAGCTGGAAGTGCACTGACCTTGTCATTAGGACAATTAAAATTGCTATAGTCAAAATACTTATTTGGGTTTAAATGGATAGCTCTTGTTCTTAGTGACAGTCTTTCTATATACACTGAGACTATTTCAATGTGTTTTTTAATTTTGACTGAAAGTCTGATTTCATTTTCATTGGCATTTAGATCCACACTAAGCATTATAAATAATGCCCATCTAGTGAGTAAAAGAATAAAATAAAAAAATATATTTTAATATAATTAAATGTATATATATATACATTTATATTACATAATATCATATATATATATAATATACATAATATTATATATAATATATATAATTAATGTAATTA
Organism: Oxyura jamaicensis; assembly: GCF_011077185.1. Taxonomy (NCBI): domain Eukaryota; kingdom Metazoa; phylum Chordata; class Aves; order Anseriformes; family Anatidae; genus Oxyura; species Oxyura jamaicensis. Next base: position 5,967 of record NW_023303644.1, on the reverse strand, counting down.
AAATAAACAAAACCAACAACAGATGAACAATCACACAAAAGCAAAAGGAAAAACAAAAGCAATACCACCAAACACTTTATTTTCTCCTGAGGAAGTAGATAAGTAGCTAACTTATCAGCCCATTAGTAATTAGTTTGTCCAGAAAATGAATTGATTGGCTTGTCTGTATGCCTATTTTTTTTCTAATATTTCAGCCATTCAGTGAGGACAAAGGGAAATTGCCAGAAAGATACTTAAGTTGGCAAGTCATAGTGTGTTTCATCAGACTATTTTTTTTCCCATAAAACGTTTAGATTATGCAAATTTGTATTGTTTCTGGAGAAAAACTCTTCTATTGAAAAAGAAGAAAAAGTCAGGTCTACTGTACAATAATTAATAATTTACAACGTGCAGAAAATTGACACTTTTCACAGTATTAAATCATGACCCAAGAGAAAAGTATTTGTTATTTTTGGTGAATGTTTTTTTTTTTTTTTTTTTTTTTTTTTTTTTTTTTTCTGTTTAAATGGTCAGTGAGAAAGCTAATAGATGTATAGCCTGGAAGGTTATGTGCCTGTATAAAAGCAAACTGTTTATTTTTATTTTATTCACTTAGTTGAAAGTTATGTTGTAAAATCCCAGTGCTCACTAAGAAAAGTTGTGTATTTCAGTATTAAAAAAATTAAAAAATAAAAAAGGCCGTGGGGGACAGACAGACTTCCATTATTGTGGATAGAAATGTCTTTATAGCTAAAATTTCCACTGCCTTCAATTGCTTTGATACAGAAGACCAAAAAACAAGTCCATATTTCATTTCTAGCAGGGGTGTTAGCCTCTGTTTGATTATAAATCTACCTTGTTCCAGACTGGCTTACACAAACATAACTTCTGGCACTGGCTTCAGCTGAATCTGGACATCCCACTTTAGCTCCCAAGTTTTCAGATTTCCTAAAAGAGGTCAGCTCATGTGCAGGGAGGCGATTGGTAACATCTCAGCCAAAAACTTTGCTGGCAGTACAGTACAGTCAGTGACAGACAGGATATCTTGCCTTCACCCTCTGCCTCAATAACTATATTCCTGTGGAGAATATAGTTATAGCTTTAGGATAAAATGACATTATTTTTTAACTTCTCTCACCAGCTAGAATCCCTTTTCCAGGCAGCCTCTGTGAGCTGCATGGGATCCAGCCTTGGTATATATGATTGTGCAGTGTATGGGAATGAAAATGTCATCTAGATGAATAACTGAATCATCTTGCTGTTATAACTTAGCAAATACATAAATGGGTTATGAACATATGGCTGAGTGCTAAACACCATGGCAGGATGTTCATCAAGAGTTTTTGGTTTAGCACATACGCAACTTCACCTCTTACTGTGCTGTTCCCTGGCTTTGCCTGCTCTGCTCTTTGCAGTCTCTTGCAAGAGTCCTTGCTCCTTTCCAGTCTGTGCATTTTCAAGTTGTCCTTTGTATATGCAATGTGCATATACATCCTTCTGTAACTGCATCTGTGGTTCCTTGCTTTCCACTGATATAATACGTGAAGTTAGACCATACCTTGAATGAGTGAAATTTATCAGGTGAAAACTTTTCTATAGATAAAATGCTCATGTGAGTTGACTAGAACAACCTCTGAGGTCATTCAATTGTTTCATCTGAAAAAAAAAGACTGATTGTATTTCAAAACTTGCTAGCTGAAAATTTTGTTGTTTGTTTGTTTTTGCTTTGGAAAAGATATTTTGATATTAAATGTACCTAATTTTAACTTTAATAAAGGCTGCAAAAGTAATAACTTGTGTTGCTTCAATAAAACGATTCTGTCCAAGCAATTCTAATAACCTTTTCTTTCCAGTAGCTAGATCAAATATAAAATTATTTTGGATCAATCTAAATATTTTTGCTCTCTGTTTTGACCATTAAGACAAGAATATTGCAGTTCCCTAATTGTTATTTCTATGGGCAAAGGGTCTTGTCTTTGCTAGCAAAGAAACTGCTTAATACATTATTATTCTCTAAAACATAATGACACCAAGGTGTCTGTTTTAATAAAGACTTGCTGAGGATGCATTCAATCTCCATATCTATGTCACTGGCCAAGATGTTAAATAGTGCTGGTCCCCATAACAACCCCTGCGGAACACCGCTTTTTACTGGTCTCCACCTGGATGCTGAGCTGCTGACCACAACACTTTGATTGTGACCATCTAGCCAATTCCTTATCCACTTTGTAGTTCATCCATCAAATCCATGTCTCTTTAATTTAGAGACAATGATGTTATGTGGGACATGAGAACTGTTTTCTCTTTCACCAATTTGATAGAAATGGTCCTGTCCCTAATTAATTTTTTAAAAAGCTACAACTTGTATATTCAAAGTCACTGTAGGTAAATATGAACACACTTGATAACCCACTCATCTGCTTAGAAAATCCAGTCCAACTTAGACTTTGCAGTTTTAAACTTTCCTTTAGTGTGTGCAAAGCACTCTCTTTGTCACGCACTGTTGATCAAATTAACACCAGCAGTTCTTGAGTTAGCTTCTTAAGTTAGTTCTTGTGTTTCAGCATTTAGCTGAATTTTGTTGATGGAAATAATATATCATTCATTAAACTAACTGAGCTTTTCACCAACATATTCAAATTACAGCAACACACAAATATGCTCACACAAATATGCTCATTTGACTGATTATGAGTATGTTTATATAGTAAAAGCATTCACCAAAATGACACACTAGCACAAGCTCCTTTTCATAATGATTTTTGTCCAGAAGTGTCTTCCTCACTTTTCTATTGTTGTTTGCCTACAGTGCCTTCACCCACACAGCTGGAGGTGGCATCACAATGCTGAAATAAAGAGGTGGTTGCTATTACCACTACTATTCCTTTTGCATTTATAAATATCTTTGTATACGTTATAGGCATTCAAAGATCATTTGAGGTATTTAACAAAGAAAAGCTGTTCTCATGTCTTCATAAAACCAGTTTGTTGATAACAAACAGATTTTAACTAACATTTGGACCATCTATGATTTCAAAAAAGCAGATGGAATCAATAAATGTTACACAGCACACATAGCTGTTTGCTGTGTAACAGAATATGTCTAACATAATAAATATGTCCAGAGTATAGAACATTAAAAGAAAGAAAAGAATGCAGAGAATGAACTTGAATGAAACAGATAATAATGTTTGTATATCACTATGTAGTTATCTTAGTCCTGGTAATAAATAAGAACATTTCTATGATAAATAATAATAATAATAATAATAATATGAAATAAATTAATTCTCAATGTCAACCAAAGAGAAGAATCATAATAACATATGAATCTGATACCATATAAGTAAGCATATGTGCATCACTGTTTGTGAAACTTTAAAAACACACACACACACACAAAAAACAAAAATGTCTACTTTTGCACACAGCCTTTTAGATTTAAAGGCTCATCAACAAGTTTACTGAATCAGTTCCTCAGCTTTGTTCAGGTTTCTTACTGTGGACATTTGCCGGTAAGGTGATTGTATCCTGTAGATTCTGAACTAGTCTACATATTTGAATAACTGGACTTTCTGGAATCTAATTTCCATATTGAAGGGACTCTCAACTTTGACTCTTTACCATAAGTGTGAGAAATTCAATTATGTGGACCTGAACTCCTCCCAGAACTTGTCATTTCTTGGAATGAAGTGTTCTGATTTAACCAACATGTATTAACATATATAATTGTTACAGTGACTTGAGAACTCAGACTTTTTTTTCTTTTATAGTTACTTGTATAAATGATTATTCCACAAGAAGGATGCATTCAAAGATTTGATTTTTTGTTAGTTGATGAATTCATAGAAACAATATTTGAAAGGTTAATAAATTTTAATGAAGGTGTATTAATAAATAACATTAAATAAATATTATTGAAATTAATTTATTTAAAATTGAACGTATCCATTAGATTATAGAGATAAAATATAGCTCAATTAAATGTTTGCTTTCAGATTTAAGTAACTGCTCAGCTCAAGTATCTAAGTTTGCCATTACATTCCAGTGGATATTCAAAGAGGAAAACTCCAGCAGGCTAAGTTTCTTTGACTCCTTTATGTTCCTTTAGTGATTTCAGATATAAATGATTAACATATGTATGAGGGTTAAGAGTAGTTTAAAACAAATACATGACTGAATCCATTCATTTAATAAGCATGTACATATTTGTAGTGTTGTTCATGTTATGAAAGTCTAGTCAGATTTGTCACAGACTAATTTTCTTATCTCCCACAACTTTTTAAGAGCTCTTCCATCTTCTTGGCCAAGGGAAGAAATAGTCATATGTACTCTCTGTCTCTCTGTATTTAAAAGAGCAACATCCTTCAACATCTTTACAATTAAAAAATTAAAGTATCGGAGAATTTTTTTTTTTTTTTTTTTTTTTTTTTTTTTAGAGCATCTCATGTACAGCACACTACTGAAACATTGCATTCCTTTCTTTCTAGGCATCAGAATTGCTTTTCTTTGTGTATTCTCTTTAGAGAAATAGAAACATGCTTTCTATTTAGGCACTTCAGTGATTACTGATGTCTGGAAAAGATTTCCAAATCACCAATTATACTCTTGAGTTACTGGACTCATCAGTGTTACAGTCACTGTCTGCAACAGGTGAACTTTAAAACTGCATGAATGAAACACAGACCTGGGTCTATCTCAGTGGAAGAGGAATAGAACCCTGATCTGATTACAAGCTACCATTTGAGCTACATTACCACCTCTAGAAAACCCTAGGTATCCGTTTTGCAACATCAACTGAATGACTGAATGGTAAAGCAAGACATCTGTTTCTTTTCTAAGGGCTCAGAAATTGCATTGCAGTCAGGGGGTTAAATTAGATGATGTTCTGGGACAGACAAAGGTACTGGCAATATTCTTCATGTTGAGCATATCTTTTAATACTCTTATGAACTGAAGGCTATGGGGAGACAGTCTCTCCCAACTTCCAATTTCTTGGAAAATATGTCTTCTAACTTTCTTATTTTTTCTCCTTCACTGTCTACAGAAGTGGATTACTGGCTGTTCAAAGAAATTCAGGGTTTAAAAAGATGAAAGAAGCTACATGAAATAATATGTTAGGTTGTGCTTTTTCCTCTTTCTTTCCTTAGTGGTGACCCAAAGAACACTGAATATTTTTACTTTAAAACTTCATTAAACTACAGTGAGACTTTTTTCAACTTAAATATTAGGTGAGTAAAACTGACCTTTGATTTTATTCCACACATTTTTGTGGTACTAAAAACACATACAAAAGGCTGTAAGATTATGCTTATTTAGCAGGTTTCTTGCTTGATAATCTTAATGATGTTATTTTACTATTTGAATGTAATATCTTAAGATACAATAATATTAAAAAATATTAAGGGACTATTTTCAGTTATTGTTATGATGGTTAAAAAACAAAACAAAACAAAACAAAACAAAACAAAAAACAACAGCAACAAAAAAATCCGAATGTAGATATTTGGAAACTTTATAACTCATGGCCTATTTTAGAAGGAATGTAGGAGAATAATCAACTAAAGTAATTTTGTACTGAGTAAAAAGAGAAGTGAAGTAATTTTACATCAGTAAGCATGCTTCTTATAGAAAGTTGTCCTTCAGTGCTATCGAATGCCACTGAATATTGTGGTACCACAATACCACTTGAGTGTCCTTCAGACTGGATTTATTTGAGGATAATCATTCATTTTTAAAATCCTTCCTATCACATTTTTTAATTAGAATTATTTTTATGATATGCACATACTTGTTTCCATCCACATTCTTTTTTCTTTTTTCTTTTTTTTTTTCTTTTTTCTTTTCTTTTCTTTTCTTTTCTTTTCTTTTCTTTTCTTTTCTTTTCTTTTCTTTTCTTTTCTTTTCTTTTCTTTTCTTTTCTTTTCTTTTCTTTTCTTTTCTTTTCTTTTCTTTTCTTTTCTTTTCTTTTCTTTTCTTTTCTTTTCT
>NW_023303643.1:0-1743 GCF_011077185.1 Oxyura jamaicensis | reverse complement strand
GGGGACAAGGACAGGGACATGGGGATGGGGACGTGGGGATGGGGATGTGGGGATGGGGACAAGGGGATGGGGACACAGGGACAGGGATGGGGACAAGGACAGGGACATGGGGATGGGGGATACTGGGGATGGGGAAATGGGGATAGGGACACGGGGAAGGGGGATATGGGGACAGGGACACAGGGACATGGGGATGGGGACATTGGGACAGGGACCGGGACATGGGGACATGGGTATGGGGACGGGGACATGGGGATGGGAACAGGGACATGGGGATGGGGGCAGGGGATGGGGACAAAGGGACACGGACATGGGGATGGGGACGTGGGGATGGGGACGTGGGGATGGGGATGTGGGGATGGGGACAAGGGGATGGGGACACAGGGACAGGGATGGGGACAAGGACAGGGACATGGGGATGGGGACGAGGGGATGGGGACACTGGGGACATGGGGGCGGGGACATGGGGACTGGGACGGGGACTGGGACACAAGGGTGGGGACATGGGGATAGGGACACGGCGACGGGGGATATGGGGACAGGGACACAGGGACATGGGGACGGGGACGAGGGGATGGGGACACAGGGACTGGGACACGGGGACAGGGATGGGACGGGGACATGGGGATGGGAACAGGGACATGGGGTTGGGGACGAGGGGATGGGGACACAGGGATGGGGACATGGGGATGGGGACGTGGGGACGGGGACACAGGGACAGGGATGGGGACAAGGACAGAGACATGGGGATGGGGGACATGGGGATAGGGGACATGGGGACGGGGACACAGGGACAGGGATGGGGACAGGGACAGGGACATGGGGATGGGGGATATGGGGATGGGGACGTGGGGATAGGGACATGGGGAAGGGGGATATGGGGACAGGGACACAGGGACATGGGGATGGGGATGGGGACATGGGGACAGGGACCGGGACATGGGGACATGGGTATGGGGACGGGGACATGGGGATGGGAACAGGGACATGGGGATGGGGACAAGGGATGGGGACAAAGGGACACGGACATGGGGATGGGGACGTGGGGATGGGGACGAGGGGATGGGGACACAGGGACAGGGACATGGGGATGGGGACATGGGGATGGGGGATATGGGGACAGGGACATGGAGACAGGGGACATGGGGATAGGGGACACGGGGATGGGGACACGGGGATAGGGGACACAGGGACCAGGATGGGGACAAGGACAGGGACATGGGGACGGGGACACGGGGACGGAGGATATGGGGACAGGGGGAACTTGGGATGCGGGCTATGGGAACATTGGGATACGGGGATGTGGGACATGGGGGGGTGACATGGGGACATGGGGACACGGGGACACGGGGGCCACGTGCCGTGCCACCCCCAGGAGAGCTGCGCCCGCATCCTGCTGTACCGCGGGGCCAACAAGGAGGTGAAGAACAACAGCGGGCAGACGCCCTTCCAGGTGGGGACACGGGGACACGGCGGGGGGGACACGGTGCGGGGACCCCCAGCTGAGTGTGTCCCCCCCCCCCGTGTCCCCTCCCCCCCAAGGTGGCCGTCATCGCGGGGAACTTTGAGCTGGGGGAGCTGATCAAGAACCACCGGGACTCGGATGTGGGTGAGTGGGGGGGTGGGGGGGCGATGGGGACATGGGGACATTTGGGGGGTGATGGGGACATCGGGGGGAGGGGGGGGGCATGGGGGATATGGGGGGGCGTGGAGGATACGGGGGGCATGGGGGATACGGGGGGG
>NW_023303642.1:0-10458 GCF_011077185.1 Oxyura jamaicensis | reverse complement strand
AAAAAAAAAAAAAAAAAAAAAAAAAAAAAAAAAAAAAAAAAACTCATTTCAGAATGTCCCCTTGAATAATATTAATCACTTTAGAACAGGAAATCAGGTTCATTGAAAAGCATAGAAGAAAAATGACTGGATGTTTGCTCATGGACTAAATGCAATTTATCTTTCATAGTGAACATTTAGGTTTTAAAATTGTATCTCAATCTAAATTAAATATTTGATCCCTATCCTTATCAAAGATGGAACCCAAATTCTAATTTTAAAACCCATAGAAGAGATGCTCAAAATCTGAGCCTTAATTCTGTAGCATTCATGTATTCACAAAAGATGATAAAACACTGGGTCAGACTCTCTCTTCTCTAATTAGTGCTAACATTTTGGCATTGTTCTGCTTTACAGCACAGTAGCTATGTTGATCCCTAATCTACAATCTCTTAAGATACAGAGGAATAAGCATTATTTATAAGGCATCAGTGCCTTAACAGAATAAGAAAAACAAATACAGAAATCTATAGGATTATCACAAGTTCTCAACTTCTACCCTAACACTCTCTGTCAGAGCAAGAAACAAGAACTGTGAATTTGATTGAATTTCAGCCACAGGTAACAAAGAATGGCTATACATCTTAACAATATTGTTTGCTCTTTTCCTGTCCTTTTTTGACTGTCCATTGGCAGCATATTAGACATATATATTACTCAGCATTTCACAAACTTGAGTTCTTCACACAACAGGTTTTGACTTTTCAGACAGAAGATATTATACTGCCCTTTCAGGAGAGCTACTGCTAAATTTATTTCTGGATAAAATCCTCATTAATAGAACTGCCATTGTGACATGTTTGGAAAAGAGAATAAGAAAGGATGTTTGTGTTAGAATTCAGAATACTGACTATTTCTGAAAACCTCTCTATTCAGAAGACTCTACTAGAATCATATTTATACATTTTGGATTTTTTTCTGTTGACCTTAAATGTAAAACCTTTGTTTTTTACAGAAAAAATAAACTCATTCAAGTCACCTCATGCTGGATACAGAGGGAACAAAGTCTTGCTTGGCTTATTATCAAATCGCCAGATGGACATATTAAAGATGATATTCATAACAGATTTGTTCTATCCACTTAAACCTCTTAATTTTAAAGACATTCTGCAACAAACACAAGCTGTGAAACCTCCTTCTCAAGGAGACCAATTTGTGGTTCTCCAGATTTGCTACAGAACTCTGCATCTGAGCAGGCTTGATGATCTCCTTTAAAATCCTTCTCTCATTGCACAGAAAAATCCACCACTTGCCACCCACAACATCACGTATAACAGAAGGGCTATGTTGAAGTAACATCCTGTGTATGCTTATAAGAACAACCAGGTAACTTTCACTCTGCAAACTACGCTCAGGAAATCTCCCCACAGTGAACCAACATCACATGATGGTCAGAAAAGTGCTCCTAAGAAATTATGACCTAAAATATCTACTACTTCTTATGACTACTGACATCAAAATGATGTCTTTAGAATCTTGTTATGCCCTACTGCTCCATGTGCGGGTAAGTAAAGGAGATCCCTAGAAGCCTGTTGTGCAGTTGTATCCCTGATACTCATCAGCCCATAGCAGCTACACATTGACTATTCAAGGTTTGGGTATCTAGACATACTACTGGCACAGGCAGAAGTAGAACTAGGAAGTAGATATGTCAAAGAGATTTTTCGCTATTTAGGCATGCATGGAATTCTGCATGGAATCCTTCCTTTGCTGTCAGGCAAACTGCCTTAAATGAGCCTGCTGTTTGAAGGTTAAGAATATTACAGGATAACCAAGAAACTACCTTAACAGTGACCTCTAAGCATTTATTTTTGGCTTTCCACAGAAAATGCAATGGAAAAGAGAAGTACCTGTTACCCTTTCTGTTCTAAAACAATACATTTATCTATGATAAGCAGCATAGAGCGTGAACTCATTTCTATCTTAAGTTTGCAAACCACTGTAGTCCTTCAAACAATATGAAGAATAAGTAGCACACGTGAAGACTCACATAGCTGTATGATGTCTGAATCTGCTCCCAACAGCCTGTAAAAAATGCCAGCAATAAGCTAACTTATCAAGAATATGACCAGTATAATATTTAGGACAAGTTAGAAAGCAGTATAATGTCAGGCAATGATCAGGATATATTTAATAAATTCAGATTTCTTCTGCCATTTATGTAATTACATTAATAAATAAATAAAAGACACCTGGCAAGTATTTCCTTTTGGTTTTGTGTACTTTTATTGTTCAGTATCAACTTATGCATTTCAGGAAAAACTAAGGACTATACTAATTTCAAAGACTCAAGAAATATCACACATGCATATGCAGTCTCTCTAGTTTCCAACTGCACATTTTTTATGATGAAAAATCTGGTTTGATTAAGTTAAAATAGGTAAAGCAAAAGATTATAATTCTTATTTTTCTAAACTTTTCCTTGTTCCAGATATGGAAATAAAAATGGAAAATAAAAAGTAAAAGCTTAAACGTTTATTAAAACATTAAGAGTTGATGTTATGGGGAGTAAAAGCTTTCTTCAAAAAAGAGATGACTGAAAGATGGAAATTATTGAAGTTCACTTCCTTAGAAAGAGTATATAAAAAAATATCATAGTTTCACAGAATTTGGCCATTTTCCAGATGCTAATTCCTCATGTCTCTGCAGGAAAATAAAAGTAATCTTAGCATTTTTATAGCATAATCATTATTACTATTCATTTACTATTAATGATTACTGTAATATGAATATGGCTATTTGCAGCTGGTCCGTGTGTTACGTGGAGAACAAAAGCATATTTAAATTTGCAAATCTGAATCACAAGTTTGAAGAAAACCCAATAAAATTAGTGAAAATATATTTAAAAATTATGAGCAGTCAGAAGAAAAAAAAAAGTTTTCATGGTAAATTCAATGCTTCCTGAAATACGTGGTTATTCAGATAAAAGTTTTCAACATGGTAGAAGGCTGCATTTAATTAACTAGAAGGCAATTTCATTTTCTGGAAGTGATATTGAGGAACGTGAAGACATGAACAGCCAAAGAGACCCAGAGCCACATCCAAGGCATCTGTGCTTCTAAAACAGCTTTATTATTTTTCATTCCTCTCAGTATTACTCTGTATTCATACTACTGAGACTAAGGTCTCCCTTAGCAACTTCTGCCTTGTCATAAGGCTCTTTTCAAGGAACAGAAAGACTCAGCATAAAGCAAGACAGAAGATTGAGGCTGATGTACAAGATCAAATTGACATTTAAGGGGATGAGTTTTAATGTTATAGACATAAAAGTGAGAAACATGGTAACAGTGAGGGGGCTAGGCCAATTGTAGCATTATTTTAGATTGACTGCACAGGGAACATGTAGAAACCAATCACTAAATGACAAGAAATCACTAAACGACAAGAAAAAATGTCAGCACTAGTGATTATAGCTGATAAGGGAAAAAGAGAGTGAAACTGAAGATAATGTTAAGGTAAGTGAGCTTAGAAGATGGGAAGGGTGATGAAGCTGTCATCAGAGAAGGAAGAAGAGCTGAGGGAGAGAGATCATACATATGTTTATTTATCAGGTTTACTGATGACTAAGATACCACTAAGATATCTTAAGAAGTAGGCAGAGAGGACATTACAGAGGACAACCGATCAGTTGGGGGGCAACAGATATGAAAATCATTAAGCAGGAATTGACAAAAGCATTCCTGCATGATTACATTCCTTGGGGAGATGAAGAGCAAAGGTAGAATGATTGCTTCACAGAAGCAGCAAATTGAAGCAAAGGAAAGAAGGCCATTGTCTAACCTCTGGGGAAATAATAACCAAACTTTATCATTCAGAAACCTAGAAAGATGTGAATTAACTTACAGAGGAAATTGAAAGGTAATATGAGAAGTAAATTCTCAGGCATGGAGTTAGATTTTATGTATAAAAGCCACATAGAAAGGGGGAAAAAAAAAAAAAGCATATGAATCAATATATTTTTCTAATCACAGCTTTTTGTAACAGACTGGACATGGATCTCTACTATATTTTATTACTGAACAGCTTTTTTATCATACAAAATGGCATCTTGAAGTGCTTTCAAATACAACTGTGAGCATTATCAAAATTGAGAGAATTATAAATTTTTCTGACACAGAATGTTGTAAAATTATTTGTATGGAAGTGGCTGGTGTATCCTAAAAGGTAGAGCCTTCTTAAAAGCCATACCTGCAAAAAAAGTATATGGAAGAAATGCTTGAATATTGCCCCTTATTTTTTCTACAGCATCTGTGTCCAATATTTTGCAATTTTGTGTTGTCTGGTCTTTAGATCTAGACCCTACCCCATCTGTTTAAGAGGTAACTTCAGTTGCCTTTCTCAGTTTTAATATATATGATACAGTTGCACAAGAAAAGAGGAGACTAGCCCTCTTTTTATAATGTTGTAATTCATAGCAGTGTACTAAGGGGTATGAAAAAACTGAAGACTATCTTCAAATCCAAACTGTAGCAGGGACACATATCTACTGAATAACCAACAATTCTTAAGCACTCTAAAGATAAAAAACCACATGGTCCTATAGATCATAAAAAGAAACAGCCAAGAAAAGGGGGGGGGGGGGGCCGGGGGATGGTGATTATTAGGAACATTAGTGACACCAATTAAAATATGCATTTACTTGTGAAATTTGCATGTGACATCATAATACCATAGATTAAGATTATACAACAACAGTTCTTAGTTCTGAATACAAATAGTGAGGATGATGATGTTTCCTTTGTCTGATTAAAAGTACAATGGATGAATATGGATCATGATGGGTGAGGCATAGTTGGTTAGACAGACCAGAAAGTAACAGAATGCTAGGAAAGGGTAAAGGAAATACATAGCATAGGCACAACACATGGATATGCTGAGGTGCAAAATCATAGAGGACCAGATCTTGGAGGACAGGAGCAGTCCAGGTTTACTCACCTAGGACCAGATTCAAGTGGAGTTGTGGTTAATGACTCCAAATTGCAGTATGAAGATACTGATGATTTATCCAACTCCATTTGAGCACAAAAATTCACTGTGAATGTGCAAACTTGGCCATGTGCCTTCCCAAAAGTGTTCCAATCAGAACATATCAATGTTTTTTTTTCATGCTTAGGCTCCATTAAATTTGAAAAATTAGACAGAATAGCAGGTAAGATCCTCACAAAGATCAAGTCTGCAGCTATGTTTACTGACAAGACTAGTCCCCTCCTCAAAAGCATATGCAATTGTTTTCCTTTTTAAAACCTGGCCAAGTCATAGTGAACATTGTCATTCTAACACTGTTAGAGTATTGGTCTAATATTTTGATCACTTGAATTAGGAAGCGCTGTGTACTTTCAGGTTGCGTCTGCCAGTGAGGCCACTGTTCATTCCCTGCTGTCTTCTGATTTTCACAGAATCATAGAGTGGCTTGGGTTGGAAGGGACCTTAAAAATCTTTTACTTCTACCTGCCATGGACAGGGACATCTTCCACTAGACCAGGTTGCTTAAAGTCTCATCCAACATGGCCTTAAACATTTCCAGGGATGGGGCATCCACAGCTTCTCTAAGCAACCTGATCCAGTGCCTCACCACCCTCATAGTAAATAATTTCTTCCTTGTATGTAATCTAAATCTACTCTCTTTTAGTTTAAAACCATTACCTTTTGTCCTATCACTACACTTACTGATAAAGAGTCCCTCACCTGCTTTTTTTGTAGGCCCTTTTATGTAATAGAAGACCTCTATTTCCCTGTGGAGCTTTCTCTTCTCCAGGCTGAACAAATCCCACTGTCTCAAATTGTTTTCATAGGAGAGATGTTTCAGACCTCTGATCATCCTCGTGGACCTCCTTTGGACTTGCTCCAACAGGTCCTTGTCCTTCATATGTTGGGGAGCTCAGATCTTAGGACAGTATTCCAGGTGGGGTCTTGTGAGTGCAGAGGGTGAGAATCACTTCCCTTGACCTACTGCAGGTCATGCTTCTGAGGCAGCTCAATGGTTGACTGCATTTTGGCACATTGCCAGCTCATGTTGAGCTTATCATCATCCAAAACCCCCAAGTCCTTCTCCTCAGGGCTGCTCTCAATTCCTTCTCAACTCAGCCTGTATCTGTGCTTGGGATTGCCCCGGCCCAGGTTCAGGACCATGCACTTGCCCTTGTTGAACTTCATGAGGTTCATACGGGCCCACCTCTCAAGTCTGTAAAGGTCCCTCTGGATGGCATCCCTTCCCTCCAGCATGTTGACTGCATCACACAGCTTGGTGTCATTGACAAACTTGCTGAAGGTGCACTCAATCCTATTGTCCACAATACTGACAAAGATATTAAACAGCACCAGTCCCAATACTGACCCCTGAGGAATGCCACTCATCACTGATATCCACTTGGAGAGTGAGCCATTGACTGCAACTCTTTGAGTGCAACCATCCAACCAATTCCTTACGCATCAAGTGGTTCATCTATCAAGTCCATGAATCCATGTCTCTCCAATTTAGAGACAAAGATATCGTGTCGGAAAACGTCAAATGCTTGCACAAAGCCAGGTAGATGATGTTAGTTGCTCTCCCCCTATCCACCAGTGTTGTAATCCTGTCATAGAAGGCCAGCAAATTTGTCAGGCATGATCTGTGCTTAGTGAAACCATGCTGGCTGTCATAAATCTTCACCTTAACTTCATATGCCTTAGCATATTTTCCGGGAGTATCTGCTACATGATCTTGCTGAGCACAGAGTTGAGACTGACTGCTTCCTCACAGAACAAGTGCTTGCTTCTCCCTGAAGTCAGCACCTGATAATCAGGTGTTACAACACCTACCCAGTAAGTGCTGTCAGGATAGACTTGGGCAGAATCATACAGAAAATCTGAAATAGAACTAATAAAGAAAGACAGGTCTCCTGTGTATCAGCTTCATGTTAAAACCATGAATCTAACCTACCTCACAGGAACTTAAAATTGGTCTTTGCTTTTTCCAGGCATATCTAATTCATCTTGAATGCTCTCTATGGAGGAGATAAAGTGGATTAAAATTTGCTTAAGGGATTGTAAAAAGTGGTCCTGGGGCACTATGAAATCTAATTGTTGGGATAATGCACACATGTTTTATTTAGATTGTTTACATCATGCATTGTACAATGAAAAATCCGTACCTCTGTGAGACATATAGACACTATCCAATATAAGTAGTAAGTAATACTAATTAGACCAACTTGATTTAGTTGTTCACACTATTGAATTCTAAATTAACTTTAATAATTCAGGAGAAATATCTCAGAGTTATTATGGTCATTTAAATAAAACAACTGAACAATGAGAAGATGTTTTAAAAAAACATCTAACTAGAAAAATTGGGCCTATAAAGAATGACAGAGCCTGATTATTACAAGCTGTTATAATGCCATCACATGAATCACTATGGCATGTGGAGGTTGTGCTCAGTCATTCCCTTCTTGTCATCCTGTCTCCAGCATCCCCTGTTTTTTCTCTCCTGAACTGAGAGACTTTTCATATTTATCAGAATTGTGGAAAGAGGAATCAAAAAAATCCAAGCAGCTAAAAGAAGAATGAAAAACAACAGTGAACCAGACAACTAAGTTAAATACTACAGCATTACAGTTTCTTTTGTCTGAATTAAGATGCTTTACATGTCCTATAAATTTTCAGTGCAGTTGACAAAGAAAAAGAGATGCCTAATTGTGGTTGTCTGGGTTGCCTTCTCAGGGTTTTAAAAATTATCTTACTTTTTGTATGTATTGTGTAGTGAGCTTAAACAGCATTTTAGTAATACTGGCAAACCCTTGCCTGTGACTAAGTACATGAAATGCAAGCACATTAAGCACTCAGTGCTGAAGATAATTGTAGAATCTGCTCAAAATATTTAACTCAAGATGTGACATAGCAAAATACCTACAGCAGATTCTAATTCATAAAAAGTCTATTCGGTTTCAGAACAACTTTTCAGATACCCTTCAGTTTTGATTTTACATGTTGTGGAGAATAATCACATTGGACAGTTAACCTATGGAGACTACCACGCATAAGTAAACATTTTCTCTGTTTTTCCTGAGACACAACAGATACTGTCAAATGGAACCACCAACATGCTCTTGTGGCATTCAAATCCCTAATGTTGAATACTTCGCACTGCAAAATTCCCATTATTAACATACATACTTGATATGAATCTGCTGTTTCTTTGGCATTAAATCCTATCTGTAATTTATTTTCTGCTACAGTTATTTCAAAACAAGTTTTGTTTTTCATTGATATTTTTATTTCTTTAATTTTTTGTGCCTTTCATTGCAGTATATTTGTGAAATATATGCCCAAAATAGGAGTCCCGCAAACTGATACTACGTTGCTTTGGCTAACCATCCCTTATTTCTGGGAAAAAATGCCTTTAGGTAGAAGCTCTAGACAGATAAAATTCCATTCTACAGCATGCAATGCTTCAGAAAATATAATTATATCTATGATATAAAGCTGAAAGGAAGAGTTTACTCCAGACTGTTTGCTCATATTATTTGATAAAACATGATGGTGATTATTTCTGAAATGCAGTATCATGAACATGAAATATGGAAATAAAAAAAAAAAAAAAAAGGACAGAATTTTTGTTTTCTATTGAACTGTTTCCACTGGACTACTCAACAACAGAGCACAATTTCTTCAATTAATACCTGTACCCAAAAGTAATAACACAAAGAATAATGCAATTTACATGCCACAAAAGATATTAATTCACTAAAAACCTCTGTAAATTCTGTTCCAAAGCATTCTACACTTTCAGTCTTGCAGAAATACTCAGCATCAAGTATCCTACACCTAAGGTCAGTTTTGCTATTACTGACATGCCATATTTGGGTTTTCTGTCATATCCGTATTCAAATCTAGGATATAACCAGGGAAAAACAAAACAAAACAAAACAAAAACCTTTTTAACTTCCAATAGTATTTGACCATTTATAAATTTTAATCTACAATCAAGTTGGCTTTTTATAATACAAAACATTCCATGGAGAGCTGGACAATCAAAAAGTGCCATTTTATTTTGTCCTTTTTCCCCACCATAGACTGATTATAGCATTGTTACCCAATAAACAGTATTTTACAGGATGCTGGAAAGAAAATTGCTTTTTTATTTTATTTTATTTTTTTCCTTTAGTTATTTTTCCTTCTCAGTTCTGTGTAGTTTTTACAGTGTTATTGCCTTTAGAGAGTATTTTCAATGTACTAAATGGGTTTTCTGTCCCTAATCCCAAAACATCAAAATGGTGCTTTATTGGAAAGCAAACTAACTGCACTCTCGTGGCAAATATTCATAGTTTAAAAAAAAAAAAAAAAAAATCTGAACTGAACCAAAGAGGGACAAAGTTACAGGTCAGTGTAAGGATACTCAGTTATTTGATAATATTTCAAAGCAATAACTTTTTTTTTTTTTTTACCAAAGTGGAGGTGCAAAGAATGTAATCTGGACCTATCTTCAAGTGAACTGTGGCTATTGGTTAAATCTTGATAGCTTTAACATTTGAGTTCTACAGTTACATTGTTTATTGCAAAAGGATATTTGAATGGTAATGAAGCACTCTTAAAATGTGTTCAATGTCATCATTCAGCAAATGAGACTTTCAGTAGATGTGCTAAGACAACATACTGTGTGCACTGCTTGGAGCAAGGAATTAATTGGATATAGAACAACTTTTTTTTCCAAACCATACACCAACATTCACGCAAAGAATAAAACAGGAAGTGATGAGAATTTGGTATAAGTAATTAATGAAGTAAGATCAGTTAAGTAAATGAGTATATTTAATCACATTAATAGAAATAGGTAAATTGCATTATTTAACAGAGACATGTAAGACTAGAAATGGTATACAAAATAGAAAAGGATGATGGAAGCCCTTAAACAAAAAAACTGTAACTATGTTTTAATAACTAATTCCTTGGGCTGCTTAATAATTACCTAAAATAAATATTTAGGTTATATTTATGGAATTCCTATATCATACCTTCTTTAAATTTTAGATATTTTTCTCACAGATAAAATTCAGCCTGGGCCCACACAATTAAACTGAGAACAAAGAAACCTCACTAGGACATGAATTTGACCTTGCTGTTCTTACATTCCTGAGAAACTTCTAGGCACCACCTACAGAATCGTTTTCACCTTTAGTCTAGTCCTGAATATACTATAGTCTTGATCTATATGAAAACAAAATAGAACAAAACAAAACAACCCGCTGTTACAACTTGAAAGATTAAGAGGTCAATAAAAACACTGAGCCTACAACTTAATGTTTTGTACCACTGAGAGTCTCAAATGCATTGGCTGTGTAAGACACAAGATTGTGTTTTGGCAAAATGTTGTGTTACCTCCTGGCTGTGGTATACAGTTATCACAGGGTGGCTGACAAGCTTGTCAGCCACCCTGTGATA
>NW_023303641.1:0-5736 GCF_011077185.1 Oxyura jamaicensis | reverse complement strand
TTTCTGTTCTGATGCTGGCAAAACATTGCCAGCTGGTGATTGCTACTCTAGGGCAAGGATGGATGATTTTTTATTTCATAACAAATATTTCACAAGGTTTGCTAAAATTAAGTTTTGTTCCCAGCTAGTTTTCCTAATTGTACAATTGCTTTACTGATGTCTTTTTTTCCATGTTTGCAGCATCGCATTTCAGACTAGATTTAAACTCCGGATATGCCGGGCTCGGATACATTTGCATTTTAAGCATACAGTCGTCCTGACAGTGGATGCATTTGCTCGATGACATTCAGAGAGGTTTAAAACATCCCTTCTGCCCTGGCCCAGACACTCGCTCTCGGGTGAGGGCCTCGGCTGCTCCGTGTTTACGTACTGTCTAGCGCAATGGCACTGGTCCCGGCTGAGCCCTTTGGTACTACTGGGCTATAAATAACACGGCCCTCGTGTACCTGGCAACTGTTTTTGAGCTTACTCTCTAAGTGCTTCAAGCATAAGTGCTTGGATATTACGTTACAATTATGTTTTAATGGCATAGCATAGTGGACGCTGTAAGAAGAACCTGGATCTTATGTGCTTGTAAAGTTCTTTGAATGTGCCGGTGAGACTTTATTTCCTCAGGTGCAAAGTGTGAGTTCTTTCCTCGCAAGGACAAGTGCGAGCATTGTTCCCTTTCAAACAGTTGGCCTCTGAGTGTCACCTCCAGTTAGATACAGCAGTGATGCATTAAGATTTTTTGTGCTTCCCTCATTTTCTTTTAACAAAAACCCCCAAAAAGGCCTTTTTCGGAGTAGGAAAATTGTTTAAATCATCTTTTCATTCAGTTCTGTGGTCTCTTTCTTCATTTCAGTGATTAAGGACTTGGCAGGGCTGGCCTTCTTTTTTGGTTTGGAAGATAGCTATGGTTTGGAACATCCCAAAATAAACTATGTCCAAAAGTTTCCTCTTTGTCTGCTGTGATTTCAAAGCAATTTTCGTGGCTCAGTTCGGGACTGCCTAATAGGAGAAAAGGGAACAATAATTACTGCCCGCAGAGACTCTAGCACAGCAGTTATTTAACTAGCTGCAAAATAATTCAAGGAACTGGCAAATGTCTCTTAGAGAAACCCTAATTCCCTGAAGAGCTACAGACTTTGAGCCAGACCCGTCACTTGAGCTGGGCACGCAGCTCCCGGTGCAGTGTGCCCAGCGGGGAAAGAGCAAGCAAGGCCCTCGCAGGCCTGCTTGGCCCAGGTGTGACTCTCGTGTCCACCCGGCTTGCCCAGAGAGCTGGGTGGTGTGGCTCCTGTGGAGCGGACCCTTCCAAACTCTCCTGATGGCACAAATCAGCCTGCTTGTCCCGCTGTGAAGCCTGCAGTGCTCGCTGCTTCAGCCCTCAGTCTCGGGCCGGGCCTCGCGCCACAGGCACAAAGCGGCCCTGAAGGAGCGGGCGGCCTGCAGGTGTAGCCACAGGGAACAAGGTGCTGCGACATAAACCCCTAACTAAATTAGTTTGTGACTATAAACGATACTTGATTTATTCCATCGATTAAAGAGGGGCATCCATTTGCTCAGAATTAAAAATTTATATAGGCATTCGTAATGTCCAGATCTAATGTCATCATGGTCACTTTATTTTAGTTAAAAGCCCAAATCCTTGTAATTTCAATGAATACAAACCAAATTTCAAGGCCAGGCTGAAGGAAGTTCAAAGCCAGGCCGGATGGGGCCCTGGGAAACCTCATCTAGTGGGTGGCATCCCTGCCTATGGCAGGGGTTTGGAACTGGATCTTGGAGGTCCCTTCCAACCCAAGCCATTCAATGATTCTGTGATTCTGTGATATTGGTGGTAGTAGTTAAAAGTTATTTGGGCTTTCAGCACATTAACAAAACTATCTGTTTTGAAAATAAAAGGCTAATAGTAGTTGTGTGAACCCATAGTGGGTCAGTGAAGAAGGGGCTTTCTGAAGGGTCCGAGGGCACGCCTGCAGTGGCAGACATGGCTAAACCCATGTCCTTGCTCTGTGCTGTCCATCTGTGGTCTGAAGGCCACAGCTGTGACCATTTCTTCAGGGCTGTGAGGGCACAGCTTGGCAGCTTCTGGCCTGCAGCTGCCCGGCAGCTGGAGAGAACAATGCCCAAGAATTCCCAGCCTGGCTCTTGGCTCGCTCTTGGTAACCACCAAGAGTGGTGTCCTCCTGTGGCTGAGGGGTAGGAGCCACGGACTGCTGCGTGCAGTCGGGGTAAGAGTAGGATCTGATGGGAAGTGTTGAGCGGGTGGGAAGGTGGGATGTGCCATTGCCAGCCCTGCCTTCTTGCTGGTGCTTTTGGTCGTCGTGGTGTGCCACAATCCCGGTACAGAAGTTAATGAGCAGGGAGAGATTTCATTAACACTTGAGCAATCTTGTATGTGATACCTTAAATTCTTTTTCTCATCAGGGAACTTCTTAAGGGGTCAAGTACAAAACATTCCCTTTGATCATTTAACAGGATGCAGCAAAGAAATAGTGACATGTACCTGACTGTTTGGTCTAAAGCGAGGCAAATATGGAAAAACAATGATTATTTGTGAAAAAATGTGTTTGTTGCATTTCACTTTTAAAAGTTGGTTTGTTTTCATTCCATATTGGGAGGATTCATAGAGTAGAATAGTTACTTTTTAAGTTTTAATAAGAATAAACTTCCTCTTTTCTCATTGCCTACTCTTGAAAAAAAAAATGTTTACAAAGAAACATCCTGCCCACATTTTCCATCGATAACTATTTTTTTTTTGCAGAATGGTGAGTGCTTTCCTTTTGAAAATGCTTCCAAATCGTCTTTGTCCAACCATTGTATTTTCATTGAATAAATAATGCCTCTGTGGTGGAATATGTTATTTGTGAGCCAAGAGTGAACCAAGGTACTGCAAAAATGAAGCAAGTTCCCCAAGCTTGTATGTTGTGTTAACACGGGAACCCTGCTTCCTATTTTAACCACTAACTATTAACTAGATAAACTAGTTTAAAAACTGCACTTACTCTGGAATTGTAAAAGCATCGTGCATTTACTTGTCTGGCCACTAAACAAACCTGTGCTGATACATAGCGCAGGCTATTCTAGTGAGGATGGAGCAGCACTGGAAAAATAGCCAGGAGTGAAAGACTAAATAAATAATCAGAAAACGATTTGTACGAAGAGTGGCTTTGACTAGCAACTTTCACCTGCCCTTGCAGACTGTGGCAGCACGATGTTGACCAAAGGTTCTGGCCCTGCACAGGCATTTTTGATGATGGTGGTTTTCTGCTGCGGTTTAGAGTTATGTTGGGAGGGTAAATTGATTGCTGTAATTGTTCATTAATGCACTCTTGTTTAATGTACTTTTAGGGGTTATAGTCTTTGGAATGATGATAAATTATGGTAGCTTCAATTAATGTCATGCAGTTAAAGGGATGTCAGCATTTCTATTAAGGCAGTGTAATTTTCTGGGGTTTTATAATGAAGCTATAAAAAATTGCTGAAACTTAAGGTACTAGGTTCCAGAGTACTTTACGCACACAATATTCCCCTGAATCTGATCTAATCAATAGATATATCGAATCTAATGAGATAAAAATAGAGCAGAGAGAATCTTCTGAAGATTCACATCTAGACTCAAGGAAATTGAAATATCCTCATGTGAATGGCACAGGGGCAGCCAGAGGGAGGTATGGTGGTGACAGGCATTCTGCTTGGTGGACATCCTGCCGCCAGGCCTGCTCCATTTTGGGGGTTGCCTACTGCCTGCTCCCCTTGCCCACCCCTTTCCTTTCCATCCCAGGCGCTTCCTGATGGGCAGTTAGCTGTCTTTGGCCGAACCATCCTGAATTTCATCAAGAAATGTCTGGACCCCGCCATGGCAGCTGTGAAGAAGTGAGGTTGTGTCACGTCTCCATTACCTACTGGGCAAAGAGAGGAGGAGTGTGCTGCCTTCCTCACTGCAGCCCCTCCGCTGGCAGAGGAGCCTCTAGGTTTGATGGGAGCAGGGGCGGTGGGGCCCAGGGTTGGGGCGGGTGCCCGAGGCTGCTCCACATCCGCATCTCTGGCAGGCCCTGGTACTAACGGTGAGCAGGAACAGTGGAAAAAGTGACAGGACGAAAATACATTAAATTTTAACAAGATGGGTGACACGGAGGAGCTCTCAGGGAGCTATACACAAAAGTGGACGAGGTTCAACTATAGTTTTTTTCCTTCCATAGTTTTTTTCCCCCTCTGATGAGAGGTAATGAAAATAGTAGGGGACTTGCACTAACTGGTTAGCGCGATGAGTCAGTGCCGAAGCACCGAAGAGCTGTTACTTCGCTTCAGATGCGAGTTGTGCAGGAAAATGTCTGCTGGTGACTGCGTGCCAGGTCTGCCAGCTGGGAGTGAGGACACGCCGGGATACACAGAAACGGACAATAAAGGGACAGTCCCTGACAGAGCAATCCATTTGGTGTCTCGTGCCTTCCTGAATATAGAATGGTTGTCTGAAATCATGACAAAACACTGATGAATGAGTACATGCATTATTACAGCAGTCAATCTCAAGGTAATGAGATACATGAAATTCTTGGTTATAGAAATCCTATCAATTACGGGTGCTTTCTAAAAATAGAAACACCGACAGCAGAGCCAAGGAGCCAAGGTAAGATGAGCTCAGAGCCTCACGACTCCGTTGTTTCCATGCATTAAGGAATAAGGTGTTTATTTACTTCGGTCAAAGTTCAAGGGCTCTACATCTTTTCAGCCTGTTTCTTCAGTTTCTTTTTCTGTATTCCCTTGTCTCTCCCTTCTTAACATTGTCCAGGGGCTTCAGGGATTTTTCCTGTATTTTTCTAATTTATTCTGCATGATACAGAAAGGTAAACTGTGCTGCACAATCCACATGATATTAATGGTCTGCAGCAACCAAGACTTCTGTAGATGAATCTAGGCTTGAGAAATGTGACCCAGTGGAGACTTTGTTGTTTGACATTAGCAGTGTGCCAGTCATTATTTTCTAATTCCACCAATCACCGGAATACAAAATTAGAGAGACCTAAAGCATGCACGTGTATAGAATATTAAAGACTAGGTTGTGGGTTTTTTTCTCTTGATGGACTTGAGCCTAAAGACCCAGATATAAAAATTATAGCCTTTGCATTGGGAAGCCTGCAGTCTAAGTAACTAACTCAGAAAATTCAGACTTTGATCTGCGGCAGAGCGAGCACTGCTGTGGAAAGAGGCATGTCTGAAACACACCAAGAAAAAAACACTCCGCTGCTGCCCTGAGGTAGTGTTCAGTCTCGTTACTCTATTGCCTTTCTGCTGGCACTCCAGTTCAAAGCAGAAAATGATGCTACTTCACTCTGAACCAGAACAGGGAAAAAAAAAAAAAAGGAAATGCTATCGGGTTAAACTAAAATGTGTTTCTTTTATTGAAATAATTTGTAGGTGCTTTCAGGGTGAGCATATAAAACTCAGGACCTTGGGTGTACAAGCAGAGATCTGAAACGGGACACAGCTGCTTCCTCTTGCAGCTGAGCAGCGTGCCTGCAGCTTTCAGCACCCGGCTTCGTGGCAGCACGCGTGGTCACCGCTGCGAGCTGCCTGACCCCTGCGTGCCATGCAGGAGGGCCTTCCTCCCTCTTGGCTGTTCCTTGCAATGGCCGAGGTGGTGCGGAGCCTTGGGATCGCCCAAGATCAGCAGGTGGTCTGGCAAAAAGCACCTGAAGTGGTGTTTCTCACTGCTGCTGGCTCTTGGGTGGTGCTGGGTTACGCAGGGGG
>NW_023303640.1:0-3852 GCF_011077185.1 Oxyura jamaicensis | reverse complement strand
CTGGGGGCAGGCAGCAGAAGCCCGAGCCCGGCCGCGGGCAGCCGCCGCGCTGTGCCCAGCCACGCAGCATCCCTGTGGCAGCACGGCTGGCTGCAGGTGGTGCTGGGGGCCGGCCGCCAGCACAACCCCAGGGTTCCCCGGAGCCCAAACCTGATGATTTGCAGAATAAAAAGAATCACAAGTGGGGAGGAGCCGGGCTGGGGGACTGCTGCAAGCCATGGCAGGGCTGAGACCCGCGGCATGACCGGGCGCTGGAGCTGGCAGCGACCACAGCCGGGCGAGGCGGCCAGCTGCCGTCTGCCTGGCCACGAGGCTGATTCGGTGCCCGGGAGCTGCTGCCCCGCGCCAGCCCGTCCCCAGCCGGGGGGGATCTGAGCCCAGAGCCCTCCCCGTGCTGGCAGCAGACCCACCGGGGCCGGTGGGTGAGCGGGAGCCCCGTGCCGGGCGGTACCTTGGTGCCGTGGTAGAAGTCATCCACGCAGGTGGCGTTCATGAAGGTCTGGTGGAAGTGGGTGCTGGTGTCGATGCCACCCGGGATGACGAGCTTGCCGGTGGCGTCGATGACCTTGGCCCCGCCGGGGATCATCAGCTCGCGGCCGACTTGCTGGATGATGCCGTTCTCGATGTAGACGTCCGCCTCCAGCGTGCAGTCGTCGTTCACCACCTTCCCCCCCTTGATGAGGATCCGCATGGTGGCCGCGTTGGCGAGCATGGCTCTGCGAGCAGGGCAGGGGGGTCAGCCCCGCGCCGCCCCCCATGCCCGGGGGGGGCTCAGCCCCACTGCCTGCCCCCGGGGGTCCCGGGCCGGCTCTGCGCTGTGCCCCCCCGGCGACGTGCCGGTGGGCGGGCAGGGCTCTGGGCAGCCCCGCGGC
This sequence comes from Oxyura jamaicensis, assembly GCF_011077185.1. NCBI lineage: Eukaryota > Metazoa > Chordata > Aves > Anseriformes > Anatidae > Oxyura > Oxyura jamaicensis. The sequence goes on along the minus strand of NW_023303640.1, from coordinate 2,980 downwards.
TGCGTGCCCGCCGTGCCGGGCCATGTCAACACCGGATTATCCCCGGGAAATCCACGGGGTGGGGGGGGCGCCGGGCACTGAGTCAGGGCCTGCCTGCCCCACCAGCCCCCCTGCTCTGGGGACCTGCACCCCAGCACCACCCAGCCCATGGTCCCGTAACCCCAGGGGGGCCCCCAGCCACCCCCCTGGGCACGGGGCTCTCAGCCCCTGCCACAGACCTCTGTCAGGGGTGGGGGTGCCCAGCCTGCTCCAGCCCCCCTGGGTGCCGTGCAGCCTGAAGCCCCCCAGCGGGGAGCATCCCCAGACACAATCCATAACTCGCGTGGTAGACGAAGGTCAAACGCCATCGACCCACCTGCGTGAGGCCAGCGCACACCGGCTGCAGCGAGAACCAGCCAAGGGGGTGGGGGGGGGCATGGGCCAGGACCCCCCTGGGACCTGCGGCCCCCTCTGGGACCTGCGGACCCCCAGCTGCCAGCAGGACTCCTGCACCCGGGGGCTGGGGCAGCCCCACACCGACACCCAGTCTGTGCTCACCCCGTCACCCAGAGCCCCGCACGCATTGGGGAGAGGGGCTTTGGCTCTCCCCGGGGACCCCCACCCCAGGGACCCCCACCCCAGGGTCACGGTTCCCGTGTGTGGGGCCATGCCCAGTGCGGTGCTGCCCCCCCTCTGCCAAAGAAAGGCCGGGGCAGCCCCTGAGGCAGGTGGCCCTTCCACCACCCCAGCGGGGGCTGGCACAAGGGGGGGCAGCCCCCAGCCCTGCATTGCTGCCACGCTCCTGCGTTGCTCAAATTGTGCATTTTGCAGCTTTTCCTCCTTTCTCCCCTGTCCAGCCCCAAGACGAGGGCTCCTTGCCAGACCCCGGGCACCCCCCGGCTCCCCAGACGGGCACAGCCACACACGGTCCCCACGGTGCTGCCGGGGAGGAGGGGACGCCCCGCAGAGGGTGCTGCTGGTGAGGGCTCTGGGGGGGGGGGCAAATCCAGCACAGGCTGCCCCGAGCACATGCCAGCGACTCCCAGCTGCCCAGCAGAGGCTGGATCGGCAGCAAATGGCTTCCAGGGCGCTGGCCCTGGCGGGGAGCCGCGGTGGCTGGGGGGCCGAGCCGGCAGCTGAGCATTCCCAGTGCCTCCGCGGGAGCAGCTGCCCAGGGAGGGGCTGGGGAGGGGACACGGGGCTGGGGGGCACCGGGCACCCTCCTGCTCCTGCCCCCGTACCCCATGCCGCCGCTCGGTGCTGCCAGGAATGCCTCTGCCCGTGCAGCTGCTCCGGCCCGGCACGCGCCGGCTGCTGGCACCCACCAACTGCAGCCCCCGGGGCCCCTCCCCAGCCAAGGCACCGAAGGGAGCAGTGCAATGGGAAGCGCGTCCCCAGGGGGCTGGGCCAGGCTGGCAGCAGCCGTGAGACCCGGGGGTGTCCCCGTGGAGCGTGGCAGACCCCCACAGAGCACCGAGCGAGAGCTGTGCTCATAGGACGGGGCCCAAGCCCCGGCTGCGCTGTCCGACCCCTGGGGCTGGGCTGCTCCCAGCGCCGGACGGAGGCAGGGGGCCGGGGACGCTGAGCACGGCCGTCTGCGTCCCGCTCCTGAAGCCGTGGCCCCGGAGCACCCCCCTCAAAGGGACAGGGCTCAAAGGGGCGGCTGGGCGGGATGGGGACGAGGGGTGCAGGAGAGCAGCCTCACCGGAGACCACCCCTGGGGAGAGGTTTTGGGCAGAGACCTGTGGCGGGATGAGCGGCCACGGGAGAAGCGGTGCCCACAGCCCGAGGAGCCCCTGGTGGCCTGGTTGGGGGGGAGGGACGTGCTGGGCGGACTGGGGCCGGGCAGGGCGGTGCTGGGCAGCCCACCAGGCAGGGTGGGAACTGCTGCATTGCACCCCGGAGATGAAAGAGGTGGTGGTGACGGACGGATCTGGAGCAGGCAGGCAGCGAGGAGAGGCAGCCGGCTGTGAGCCATGGCACCTCCCTGCAGCATCCTCACTGTGGGGCCGGGCTGAGCCCCCAGGCGTGTGGGGCGCGGGAAGGGCAGCAGCACGGACCCGAGCCCCAGGGCTGGTGTCCGCCCCGCTCCCACATCATTTTAGGGTGACCACGCTCCTGCTGGGTCCCTGCACGGCTGTGTCCAGTCCGTGGCCAGCACGCCACCTGCCCGAGTGGTTGGGAAGGGCCCGAGGCCAGAGCTGCAGCAGGGATGGGGCCGCTGGCTGCGAGTGTGGCACGGCCTCGGCCACGTGCACCGCTGCGCGCAGCGCCCCGAGCCCATGGCACGCCCCGGGCACCGTGCGTGGTGCTGCGCAGACCGGGACGGGACCCGAGCAGCGCGGGCTCTGGCACGGCTTCGCCCTTCAGGGCTGCATTCCCTCAGCTGCCAGCTGTGCCTGCAGTCGGGTGGGTGGGTGGGTGCTCGGGTGGGCTAACCCCCACCCCGGGTCCACAGACCGGGGGGGAGATGGCGGCTGCAGCCCCGGGTGTGCCGGGAGCGGGGGGCAGGCGGGAGGACGAGCTGGGGGAATGGGGCATCAATGGGGCTGCGGGCGAGGGGGGCTGCGGGCGAGGGGGTTGCAGGCGAGGGGGCTGCGGGCGAGGGGGCTGCAGCTCAGGCACGGCCCCCGTGCGACCTCCAGCCTGCCTCTCGCCCCTCGGGGCTCGGCCGCCGCAGCCCCTGCGGGGCACCGGGACGCGGCACCGGGCATCGCCGCCCAGCCCCGTGCCCGCCCCGGCCCTCCATCACCCCCGGCCCCTCCATCACCCCCGGCCCCGTCCGCGGGCATCCCCCGGGGCTCGGTCCCCGGGCGGCGCGGTGCGGCCGTGCCGTGCCGAAGCGCAGCGTCAGCACCGGGCCGCGGCCGCTGCCGGCGCACAAAGCCCGGGGCCGCGGCCCGGGGCCGGACAAAGGCGGGCGGCGGGGCCCGGGGCTCGGCGGCGCACCCACCCCGAGCCCCGGGGGATGCCCGCGGACGGGGCCGGGGGTGATGGAGGG
>NW_023303639.1:0-560 GCF_011077185.1 Oxyura jamaicensis | reverse complement strand
GCCTTGCCTTGCCTTGCCTTGCCTTGCCTTGCCTTTCCTTGCCTTTCCTTGCCTTTCTTTCCATTCCTTTTCTTTACTTTCCATTCCTTTCCTTTTCTTTCCTTTCCGTTCCTTTCCTATTTCATTTCCTTAACTGCCTTAATTTCCTTTCCATTTTTTCTTCTCCTTTTCTCTCCTTTCCTTTCCTTTTCTTTTCCTTACTTTTCCTTTCCTTTCCTTTCCTTTCCATTCCTTACCTACATTTACATTTTTTCCTTTCCTTTTCTTTCCTTTCCTATTTCCTTTTCTTTCCTTTCCTATTTACTTTCCTTTCCTTTCCATTTTATTCCTTTGCCTTCCTTTCCTTCCTTTGCTTTGCTTTGCTTAGCTTTCCTTTGCTTTGCTTTGCTTAGCTTTCCTTTGCTTAGCTTTCCTTTCCTTTCCTTTCCTTTCCTTTCCTTTCCTTTCCTTTCCTTTCCTTTCCTTTCCTTTCCTTTCCTTTCGTTTTTTTTCCTTTCCTTTCCTTTCCTTTCGTTTTTTTTCCTTTCCTTTCCTTTCCTTTCTTTTCCTTTCCTTTCCTT
>NW_023303638.1:0-1841 GCF_011077185.1 Oxyura jamaicensis | reverse complement strand
AAAAAAAAAAAAACAGCCCAAATGCATCTGTCACCCCAGCCCCGCGCCATTCCCGTACCCAAAGCGTCCACCCCAAAGAGGAGGGGCAGCCGTGCTGCTCATCTCAGGGGGCAAAGGTCCTGGAGAAACCCCGGCCTGATGTATTCTGGGCACTGCAATAATTCTGGGGATTAACAGGAGCCCCTCTTCCCCTCCTCTGCAGCGCCCGGTGGGACGCAGCTGGACCCCAGCACAATCCCAGGCCTTTGGGTGCAAGCTGCTTGCGTCTATCCATCCCAGCCGTTCTGAAAGCCACAAATGGGTTATTTATTTATTCGGGGTTATTTCAATATTGTTTCCCTCTCCCGTGCTGGAGATCAGTAATTGAAAAGCCATTTGGCTGGCTCGCCGGCAGGAGAGCGGAGGGGTGAGGCCGTGCGCTGTCGGGTCCGGCGGCGCGGTGGTGATGCTCGGCGCACAGTGCCCTCAGGGATGGAGGTGATCCCAAATAGATCCCAAATAGAAGGAACCCCAAATCTCCTTTATTTTCCCTTTTATTCCTTAAGCAGGAGCCCTCTGCCAGCTTGGACTCTCCTGGAGGTCCAGGGTGAGGATGCGCCCGCCCAGGCGTGAGCAGGCAACCGCAGGCTGCCAAATTTAGTGGCTGCTTGTATATTTTTTTTCTTTTTTAATTTTGGGGTGGCTTTTAATATTTATCCCCCCACCTGGTGCTGAGCGCGGGTGCTTGGTGGGGGACCTGCCTCTGCCGGCAGAAAGAGAAGGGCGAGAAACCTCCGCGAACAAAGGAGAGGATGCGGGAACCCGCAGCAAAAGAGCTTTATTGGCACGGCACAACCCGACGGGCTCCTTGCGGCATCCGCAGCCACCGGGACGGACGCACAACCGGGCAGGGCTGCCCCCAAATACCTGCGGCACCCCTGGGAGGGTGCAAAGAGGTGTCCCCGGGACCCCGAGCCGCTGTCTCTCCTCCCACGGGCACCTTCCTGGAGGCGAGGGTCTGGGCGCAGGGCTGCAAAGAGAAATGGAGCCCCCCAGGATGTCAGCCAAGGGCTCCCCCGGTCCCTTGGGGGGTAGCGGTGCCTCCAGTAAGGCCCGGCCCCCACCAGTGAGAGGCACCTGCTGGGAGCACTGGGCAGGCCCCCGGGATGGAGGGGTACGGGCAGCGGTTGGCCTCCAGCTGCAAAGAGAAGGGATGGGGAAAGGGATGGGGAAAAAGGAATGGGGGAAAAAGGGATGAGGAGGAGGATGGGGTAAAAGGGATGATGGAAAAGAAATGGGAAAAGGGACAGGAAAAGGGTTGAGGAATGGGATGAGGAAAAGGGATAGGGAAAGGGAAGGGAGAAAAGGGATGATGGAAAAGGGATGGGAAAAGGGACGGGAAAAGGGATGAGTAATTGGATGAGGAATGGGATGGGGAACAGGGATGGAAAAAAAGGTATGGGTAATAGAACGAGGAAAATGATGGGGAAAAAGGGATGGAAAAAAAAGGATGAGGTAAAGGGATGGAAAAAAGGGATGGGAAAAGGGCCCCAGCGGGACGCGGGGGTGGCAATGGGCTCCTGGGCACCTCTCTGGCTAAAAGAGGAGAAAAAAGGTGGAGGGAAAAAAAAAAAAAAAAGAAAAAAAGAAAAATCATGAAAAAAAAAGAGGAAGAACATAAAAAAGGGGGGTGGTGGCAGAGCAGCCCCGGGGCTGCGGGCGGCTCTGCGGGGGCACCCGCTCCGCGTTAGGCCGCGGGGTCGCGGCTCCCCTCGGCCGCCCTCGGCTTCCAGTTTGCGGGATTTTTATTTTTATTTTCGGCATAATTCAGGTGCTGCCTCCCCCCTCCTCTCTCCCCCCCC
>NW_023303637.1:0-1934 GCF_011077185.1 Oxyura jamaicensis | reverse complement strand
AAAATTCAGATACAGGTTGCTTACCTAGAGGTACTGGGCATCTCTAGTAAAATCTACATCAAGCTTGCATCAAGTGGAATAAGAAGTTAGAATTTTTATTTAAAATCTCTGAATTTGTTTTTAGAAGTTAAGATATTTAACATAATATTGAAGATTGCATCCACCAAGTGGAAATATATAAGGTTGAGGCAGGAAACCATGCTTATTATTCCTCTTCAGAGAAATAAGGAAGGAATAAGATACATGTATTGTCATTGTGAAAAGGATGAGGTTTGCCATATCATTATGTTCTGCATTGCAATAATATTACCACATTGAAATAATACATTTCAGAAGATTCGTTTATATGTAGTTATTTAAATGGATGGGATTTTGTTTTATGTTACTACAAAATTCCAGCTTTCCACCAATATAAAATACTGTCAATTATTATTCAAAATAACTGATAAGAGTATCTGGTGTACAAAAAAAATTATTCTTGTTGAACAGAGAATTGTATTAACCAGTGAATGAGAATGTTACTTAGCTCGTGTACAGTACGATAAAGACACTTTTCCAATGGCAGACTAAGTCTTGTGTATTTCTCACCCTCTTGGTATATACAAAAAATAAATCAAGATATTTGCCCAAGTATTACAGTTTTCTAATACAAGAGAAAATCTAAATAAATTAACTTTTAAAGCCAATTGTGAAGCAGTTCCTTGTGTTTCTATTAGTATTTTTACATTGTGTATTCTCTGAAACTCTATAAAGCAAGAAAGCATAACTGAAGTATTTCAGAGTATCGCCATTATGTTCTGGTGGTTACCTACTTCTGGTGTTTTGTGCAAGCACAGCAACTCAGTCAATACCTGTCTTGCCTGAGAGAGGCAAGAGACTCTGGGGTAAGCCGAGCCTTCCATGTGTACTTAAAATGTTCCAAGATCATTCCTGTGCTTAGTCTTTATACTTAAATTCTCCATTTCTAATGCTTGATAGAAGTAAAGCATTTTCTGTTGTAGTATCCTGTCCATTGCCAACATATTCAGGGTTCATGCTGTACTCATGAATTGACAAAAAAATACTAGACCAAATAGGTATGTGCCTGTTTCACAGATGATCAGCTTTGTGAGTAGAAGCCTTAGGGCATCTCAAGCTGCAGTGGGTTGGGTGGTTCTTGCTTCTGTTTCTCTGCCGTGCTTTTGCTCTTGCTGACTGTGCGTCACTTGCACTGCAAGTTATCTTCAGCATGTTAAGAAAAACTGAGGCTGGTATCAATTTTACCACAATGTTGTTGACAGAAAAATATGGCATTTCATGTATCACCCATCTTTTTTGTTTCAAGCAGTGATAATAAAAATATTTTTTTTAAATAACTGAAATTTTGAGCATGTTGTATATCAATTTTCTACATGTAAAAGAAATTGTAATAACTGATTTTTTTTTTCTTTTGTTTTAATGAAGTGATTTATATAAGCTATAAGGATCAGAGGTCAACAGCTTTGGCAATTTTAGTGATGTTATGATCTTCAGATAACATAGTTGTCTCCTGCAATCATTTGTTAAGTGGATTTTATTTTTTTAAAAATATCTTGCTATGTACACTAAAGACAAAGTAATATCAATAATAAGTCTTGAGGAAGGTTAACATCACTATGGTATGTAGCTAGGAGCTCTTACATTGTGTTTTGTTGTTGTTGTTGTTTGCTTTTTTTTAAAAAAGGTCAGGATTAAAAGTGTATCTGTTAAACTTTGTATGATAAAGAACACAAGCCAAAATGATTCTGTTGGTGAACAGCCATTATGCTGGAACTATAATTGTATTGCATATGCTAAAGGTTATTTTTTTATAGCAGACAAAGGATATTGCTTAATATTCGTACATTCTGGTAGTTCTTAATTGAAAAGAATTTAATACAAAGTTTTCTGCAGTGTGGGTAACCCATTTTGTGAGA
>NW_023303636.1:0-6487 GCF_011077185.1 Oxyura jamaicensis | reverse complement strand
GAGAAAGAAAGAAAGAAAGAAAGAAAGAAAGAAAGAAAGAAAGAAAGAAAGAAAGAAAGAAAGAAAGAAAGAAAGAAAGAAAGAAAGAAAGAGGAAACCATGGCAAGGTTCTCAAAAATTTAACAATAAATGTGATTAATTTTGAAAGAAAATGGTGCCAGTAGTAAGGCAGGAAAAGATGAAGTGCTTTCTGAGTTATAGTTTTAGTACTTATCATATGTATATCAATGTCCACTAACCTGAGATGTTGAATAAAAACATTTTTTTACCAAGTAAAATAGATTACTGTTCTACAAATGAGGCTGTCTTGAAGTATCACTCTAAACACATATTTTTAACTGTATGTTACCTCATGTGGCATGGTTTATATTGAACTTTAAAGAAAAATATTTCTCTTTGGAGAATTATCTTCCAGGATAACCCTGAAGTTTAAAAACAGATAGGTGCAAATCACACCAAACTGTACAGATTAATTTCAATCTATTGAGTTTGATGGAAGTTATAATATGTCTACATGTAAACATATCAATTTAAGGCTCTAATCTGAAATATCATCCCATCAGGGATGTAAAGGTGTGTAAATTTAGGAAATCAGAATAAATTTCCAGAGGACTTTCCAGAAAACTCAGTGTGGCATAATGCCAGATCATATATTATTATAATCTATCTTTTGTTGCTTTTGTATTCAAAAGCATTCACCTCAGGATAAGGACTCCATTGGTCTCAAGTCTATAAAACCATACTTGAAAATTAAAAAAAAAATACAATGAACACCATATGGCCTCAAAAGTAGTTTTAATAATTTGGTCAAAAGAAAGATGCATACATGTCCTCACTTTCATATTTTCTTATGCTATGGGGTTTCTATTTGTTTTTTTGCTTGCTTATTTATTTATTGATGCTTGAGACTGTTCTGTATTTCTTTTCCATATATCTCTACATGGCTGTTAAAAGATTCAAATAAACCAGCTAGTTGACAACCAAACTGAATGTAAGCTGTGTGGATACTGATGAAAACCTGTATCTTTTTGCTAGCTCAGGATTTAATTTCTTCCAATGATGAAAATGGATTGAAACAAAATAAGATTGCACTGCATCTCACAGTAACAAAAGAGTTTAGTCCTCTAGTTTAAAAAGTTTCTGATGGAAGATCTTGTGAAAGTCTGATAATGAATAAAAGACTATGTTAATTCTCCCCCCACTACAAAACTGAAATTTGTAGTTTCTACCCTCAATCCATTGCTTGCTTTTTTGTTTCTGCTATTCTAGTTCCCATTTAGCAACTCTATATACATCTTGAAATAGTATTTCCAATAAAGTAAATATATTATAATTTGTGTTGGCTAAAGAAGAAGATTCTAGCTGAACTGACTGAAATACATATATCTGGGAAAAATACTTTTTGATATGTTTATTACTTTACAAACACTCATTTTATCAATATTCATAAGGAATGGATGTGTTTTGTGGAAAGGAGACCTTCAAAGACATCTCAAGAAATTGGAAAATTGTATCTTTCATCAGAGTTATCTCACCTTTCCTCCTCCGAGTTATGGAAATTCATACATTTAGACTTGTAGGTACTGAAATATTACCTAAGAGCAAACACTTCCCACATCTGAATGTTCCTTTCTTACTCACTTTGTACACGCTTCATGATTTATATTCAAAACAGTCCAGCTTTTAAATTTGTGACTAACATTCACCTAAAGCAGAAACACAGACTTGATGTGTGTGTGCTTTAGATGATGATTTGCACAAGATCCAGACTCTCAATGTCAATTGGCAAGGCTGGATCCAAGTGTCAAGAATATCAAAAGATGATGGACTCAAACATGAGAGCCAGCTCTTGTTAATCTGCTCTAAAGCCTCCTGTTTACTTCTAGCTTATAAAGATGGCTTCAGCCATCCTCCATTGGACCTATATCAGTCTACTTGACAAGCCTGTAGGCATGAGAAGCTTAGTGGACCTCCACAGTGTAGTGAGATTATTTATAAGTAGATTGATTTTGGAACTGTGATGTACCTATAACTCCTCAAGTTATGACCACATGATTGAAGTCACTCTTTGAAAATGAAGCTTAAAGAAACACGTTTTTTACTAAGCTGGGAATTGCTGTTCATAGTTACACTGCCAGGCATGCATCATTGAAACAGAGAGATTATAAACCTTACTGTGAAAGACTGCTTCTCTTCGCTCCCAGTAAAACCACCAATCAAGTACATAAATCCTTGTTTCAGACGAGGCTTCAAAATTCAGAAAACATTCAATGGACAATATAAGGAAACAGCCTTCCTTATCTCACCCATTTAGAACTTGCAAACAAGATTCCCTTTTTCTTATCCTTGATGATAAGACATCAGTTATACTTATAGCATTCACAGTTTTAAAACATCTTGGCACAACAGGTATTCTGTTATTATTTTTTTTCTGTTAGACATTAAATGCTCTTCACAACAAAACAATGTAAACTCATAACATCCATCTTACACATACTCAGCTTTGCCATGATTTCATTAAATTAAAAGGTGAAAACAAAGCTAATGAGCAAACAGAGAATATTGGGGAATACCACTGGTGTTATGTGTTTAGATTTACTCTTGACTATAATGTTTAATGTTGATTTCCAGACTCTTTCCCTTTCTTCCTCCACTTTTCCAATATGACGAAGGAAAAGCAGGTGAATATGGACTAATGAACAGCACTCCATCTGTCTTGTTTAAATTAAATCAGAAGCTGTGGAGCAGGGGTAGATCAGCATGCTCCCGCCCGCAGCCTTAGAAACAAAAGAAGTGACTTGTACTGTATGGAGGGAGACTAATGGGTAAAAGCATTCCTGCATGTAGCAATCTGTGCTCCCTACAATGTTACTCATCATTCTGTCTAACTTCAATAATATTCTTAGCGTGAGATGTCTAAGATTAATGAGGCATTTATTTTCCGATAAAAAGCTATCAAAAGAATATATTTACCATCAACATTTTTGCAGTTAAATTAATAATACCAACTTTTTGCAAACATGGGATTCAGTGGTAGTTTATAGTAGACGATGTGAAACTATTTCACCTAGCAGTTTTACATCCTGGATTGGGTCAGCAGTTTTTTTTTTTTTTTCTTATGACCCAGCATATAAATATATACACACATATTTATTGTATGAGAAAACAACAACAACAACAACAAACAACAAAAAAACTCTAAAGTTTGCCATATTTTTCTTGCTATGTAATTGATCTTGAACAGAACTTCCTGAACATTCCTCCCTCATGTCCTGGGGCTAGAAAAAATCCTTTAAAGGTGGTCTCCTATAGAAAGAGTTTAAGCATGGTTAGGGTCACTGTTAGCCTAGCTCTTTTTTAAAGTTGTAAAGTAGCATAATCAGAGCTTCAAGTTTAGCATAAAGGTAAGTGACTGTGTCTTCCAATACAAATGACTCTGGTACCATTTTTTTTTTTTTTTTTTTTTTAGAGTAACTTTTTCATGGGGTTTTTCAGAAGGAATAACTAGCTATGACATGCAACATTGCAACAGACTATATCCTTCTCAGTTGACCATTAAAAGGATCAGTCATCAAGAAGTCAGTGTCTGAATAAGTTCTGCTGTCTTTCACAAGATTCAGCCACACCCTGACTAGCACAAAATCCTCAAGTCTCCTCTCCACATACAACAAATGTTATGTGGAAATCTTGGAAACACTCTTGACTTCCTTGATTTTGTTGCAGTGAGCTTAATTGAGAATGAACTACTTAAAAATAAAGTTCCTCCATGAACAGGGGAATTCATTATGTCATGAGTCATCTCCACCCACCAGTACAGTACCACTAGCTTCTGACTACCTCAGCTATCCCAAAACTACTCAAAATCTTTTGGTCTGCCCCACAATATCAGCTTCTCAAAGGGCAAAAGAGACTTTATTCTAAGGCACCCATTTCTCCTTTAGAAACTTGTGACTGCATTTTCTCTGAAATTGTCCGACTGTTTTATAGAAATAAGCTAAACAAGGAATGATTGGATGATTGGCTTTACCTCAGAAATTGCTTGAAGCTTCCCCACTTTTTAGCTTAATCAACCACTCTACTAAAATGTGTAAACCTTCAACCCCCCTGCCCAACCCCCCACCCCCCCAAAAAAAAAAAAAAAAAAAAAAATTCTATTTAAAGGACTGCCTGACTGTAAGTATAAGAGGTTTGTTTCCCCCACCCCACCCCCACCCCCCAACCACAGCCCCCTCTTTTGGATATTCCTGATACCACAATTTCATCCTTTTCATCCTTTTCCTCTAGAAGATAGAATTTTTTTTCCTATAGAACAGGAAAGATTGCATATAATGCAATAGGAAAAAATAGGAATAGTTAAATGGATTAATCAAAATTTTGACTGAAAAAAGTGTTTCAGAGACAACAGAGAAATATCTGTGGCAGAGCAGTATTAAGTATATCTTGAATCACATATTCATTCTGGATAATCTGAAGGCACAGAACACTTCATTCCCTTATAACATTTGTAGGCATGTTAGTTTTATACCATAAAATATAATAACCTGCCTTTCATAGAAATTATATTCTGAATGATTTGAAGTTTTTCTGCTTGTCTCTTGGTACTCTGCTGGGTACAGCAGAACAAACGCATAGTGAAAAGTGGAACACCATTTTTTCTCTAGAACAAACCAGTAATATCATAGAAAAGCAATGAAATTCTAAATCTAAGTCTAAAGAAGTTTTATTAAACCTGAGACAAACTTCATTATAGCTATTCATTGTGTTAATTCTCAACATGAAAAATGTCTCTTGGGCAAATAGATTTATAGAGCTATTGTTTACCAGAGTATTTCAATGCCTTTTCCTAAACTGACAATTCTAACTAACCACTACGTTCAGAAATTCTCACCTTTCTTCTATCATGTATCTACTCTTTTTTAAATATACAGCTTTCTTTCTTTGTTCACTACACAAGCTTAATTAAAAATATGTTTGGAGTCATTTTGCTAGACAGATTAAAATATTTAATAAATAAATGCTACTTTATGAGCTATACAGACAAAACTAAGCTTCAAATAAAGTGAAATTAAATCTTGTCTCAGAAAAAAATAAAAAAAAGAAAAAAAGAAAACAACAATAACAACAACATACATTTGCATAAAAACTACCATATTTTTCATGTCTGTCCCACACTTTATCATGTCAGACATGCCTTACAGAATTTAAGCATTTAGCCATTTTCTCCAGGTTGTATTCGTTGACAGTTTTAGATGCTATCTGAAGCCAAAAATTATGTTTCTCTTCAGTTTACCTTTGGGAGCTGATAGTTTTATTAATCAAGTCGTCTCCTATATTTGAGTGAAAGTCTATTTAACATAAAATGTACATCTTTCTGTTAATGTACATATATATTGATGTACTGGGGATAGAAGCAGAGAAATACTTGACTGGGATCACACAGTTGTCTGTGGAAGAGAGAAATATTTCTGTCACTCACTTTCATTCCCAGGATACAACAGGAATAGCACTTTACCTTTAACTAATATTTGATACTGCCTTCTCTGGTTGTTAGATTCAAATCATAGATTTTGTTAGATTCAACCCCTGATACAATGGGAAATTAACTGATTTTAGAAACAAAAAAGACCTACTCCCGACGCCCCTCCTTTATATATATATATATGTATATATATATATATTTACTATTTTGCATTATCATCAACAATTCAGGCAAAATCAATAATGTGCATTTTCAATTTAGAGTGTAGATGCACCAGCAATTACTATTGGCATATCCCTCAGGAAATCTGTCTTTACAAAAAATGCAAGAACAAAGACACTTGCAAAGCTTGAATATCTAAAGCATATTTAAATAACGAAATGAGCTATAAGCAATGTCTTTGCTTTCCCTGTGGAATTTTGAAGTACTTGCATTTGATGGGGCGAAATCAAGTGAGACTCTTTCTGATATAAAAACAAACATTTACAGATTGACATTTACACAGTCACCAATTTATAAAAAGCTACTCTCATAGTGATTTGTCATGTCTCACTCATTCTGCTCATCCCTGTAAAACAGAACTATGCTGAAGGGGATCAAAAGTTCACTTCAAGGTGAAAGTACCTTTTGCAGAAATTTTAACATTAAACTATCCAGAAGAAGAAATGATTTTATTTACCAAAACATTTGAAAAGTTTAAACTTTTTCCTAGAAGGCTGAAAAAATAGAAAACTATTTTGAAGAAAGATCCTTAATAGATTAACAATCTATCACGTTAAGTAATGTTTTATCCTGTTCTCCCAATTGGTTCTCTGTTTATTTTTTATAACGTGGACAAACAATTCAGAAATAAAAGGGCATCTTATGTCTTTTCTCATATCCAGACACACAGAAACAGAACAGTGGATCTGGCAGTAATCAGGGGAAATGACTGGTCCGCAGAAAATCACACAAAAGTGTTTAGAATAGAATAGAATAGAATAGAATAGAATAGAATAGAATAGAATA
>NW_023303635.1:0-1636 GCF_011077185.1 Oxyura jamaicensis | reverse complement strand
CTGATCGCCTGCTTGCCCTTCAAGTGCCGCATGATGGCTCCCAAGAGAATCTGCTCCATGAGCTTCCCTGGTACTGAGGTCAAACTGTTGTCACTGAAGAGTCTGAAATCTTTATTGTGAACTTATATTTAGCCTTAAAGACACTCTAATGTAAAAGTCACATTGCCCGGTAAACACATTGCTTTTTTCACATATTCACAAATGGCAGAACCCTGCACCAGCAAGCTTTCAGAGAATCACAGAATGGCTTGGGTTGGAAGGGACCTTAAAGCCCATCCAGTTCCAACCCCCCTGCCACAGGCAGGGACACCTCCCACTAGATCAGGTGGCCCACAACACAATCCAGCCCGGCCTTAAACACCTCCAGGGATGGGGCATCCACAGCCTTTCCGGACAACCTACCTGTTCAGTGCCTCATCACCCTCGGAGTGAAGAATTTCCTCCTAATCTCTAATCTAAATCTCCCCTCTTTTAGTTTAAAACCATCCTGCTTCGTACTGTCATTATCTGACTGAGCAAAAAGTAGCTCTCCATCTTTTTATAAGCCCCTTTTAAGTATTGAAAAGCTACAATAAGGTCACTCTGGAGTCTTCTCTTCTTCAGGCTGAACAGCCCCAGCTCTCTCACCCTTTCTTCATAGGAGAGGCACTCCAACCCTCTGATCAACTTCGTGGCCCTCCTCTGGACCTGTTAATCTTTCCCCAGCTTAAGGCTTACTAGAAAACTGACTCCATTTCTTCTTTCAAATACTGAGATAATCGTCAAGATTAATAACCCAAAATTGGTACTCAGTCATGTTATATTCACTATTATGCCAGAAAAAAAGAACATTATGGGCCTTACCAAAGTAAGGATTTCAACTGAGGTACAGTGCAACATGTTTACTGACAACAGGAAGGGGAAAAGATGAAAATAAGAAAAAAATATCATCTAAAAATTAACTGTGTATTTCTGCTCAAAGAATGAATATTTCAATGCCAAAGTAACTTGTAACTTCATACTAACTTGTCAGATGCTGAATATAAGCAGATTCAATTTTCAGCTCATCTTGCCTTCGTTTCAACACTGTCATGGCTCGTTGCTGAAGAAGTGCATGTGCAGCCAACTCCAGCTTGTTAATGTATTTCAGCTGAAAAATAGCCAACAGTAATCAGGATTGAAACAAAATAAAATGAAAAGAGAAAGAACAAAGTGTTTCCATGGATTTTCAACCACAGCAGTGAAATTAGAACCAAAGTACTAATGACTGAAAGTTCCTGCTCACTGGGGGTTTTCAGGCTGTTTTAAGACTGAAAAACAAATTAAATTGCTTATCAAAGAATTACCTAAGACTTTATGCAAAAGTACTCAACAGAACACTTGTGTAATACTTAGTTTGCTTTCATTTTGCCTTTGAGCCACTAGCCATTAAAAGAGAAATGCTAACAAGCACTTGCTCTCTTTAGAGTTACACAAGAAGACTCACAGTTGCAATGCAATTGATGTAAAACAGCACTGATTGCACTGTCTATACAGGACACTTTCACTGAAGCTGAACTTTAGGCAGCCTCTCCCCATGTCCAAACCTTCCCTCATATTTTTAAATAGATAATCACAGAATCACAGAATTTCTAGGTTGGAAGAGACCTCAAGATCA
>NW_023303634.1:0-1534 GCF_011077185.1 Oxyura jamaicensis | reverse complement strand
GGGGGGGGGCGCGGCCGTGGCGCGGGAGCGGTTCCGCGTGGTGGTGGCGCCGCTCATCTGCCGCCGGACCTGCCTGAAGGGGCTGTGCCGCGACCACTGCCGGGCCGGCTCCAACACCACGCTCGTGGGCGAGAACGGCCACGGCGCCGACACGCTCACGGGGCCCGGCTTCCGCGTGGGTGAGCGCGGGGACGGCGCGGGGACAGGGACGGGGACAGGGACGGGGACAGCACGGGGATGGGATGGGGACAGCACGGGATGGGGACAGCACAGGGACACCACGGGGACACCACGAGATGGGGTTGGGGACAGGATGGGGACAGCACGGGGACAGGGATGGGGATGGGATGGGGACAGCACGGGGACAGGGATGGGGACGGGGTGGGGATGGGATGGGGACGGCACGGGGACACCACGGGGACACCACTGGGACAGGGATGGGGACACCACGGGATGGGGACAGGATGGGGACCGGGATGGGGATGGGATGGGGACGGCACGGGGACACCACGGGGACAGGGATGGGGATACCACGGGATGGGGATGGGGACAGGATGGGGGCAGCACGGGATGGGGACAGCACGGGGACAGGGATGGGAACGGGATGGGGACAGGGATGGGGACACTACGGGGACACCACTCGGACGGGACAGGGATGAGACAGGAGACACCGTGGGGACACCACAGGGACAGGATGGGGACATCATGGGGACAGGGATGGGGACACCACAGGAACACCACGGGGATGGGACAGGGGCAGGAGAGGATGGAGACATCATGGGGACACCATGGGGACACCATTGGGACAGGATGGGGATGGGATGGGGACAGCATGGGGACAGGGATGGGGATGGGATGGGGACACTGTGGGGACACTACAGAATGGGACAGGATGGGGACACCAGGGGGACAGGGATGGGGATGCCATGGGGACACCACAGGGATGGGACAGGACTGGGATGGGACAGGGTTGGGGACAGGACAGGGATGGGGATGGGGACACCACGGGGACGGGGACAGGATGGGGACAGAGCAGGGACGGGAATGGGACAGTAGGGGGACGGGATGGGGATGCCACGGGGACAGAGCAGGGACAGGGACACCACGGGGATGGGGACACCGTGGGGACAGAGTAGGGACAGCACCGGGACAGGGACTGAGAGGGGGCACAGGGATGGGGACAGCGGGGGGACAGAGCAGGGACAGGCAGGGACCGAGAGGTGGCACAGGGATGGGGATGGGGACACCATGGGGATGGGGACATCGTGGGGACACCACGGGGATGGGGACAGGGTCGGGGACACCACGGGGACGGGAAACAGCGGGAGTGTCACGGGGATGGGGACAGGAGTGGGACACCGCTGGGACGGGGACACCGTGGGGACAGGGACGGGGACACCACGGGGACAGGGACAGGGTCAGGGACACCATGGGGACAGGGACAGGGTCGGGATGGGGACAAGGGAAGGGACAGGGTCGAGATGGAGCGGCACAGGGACAGCAGCAGGGTCACCACGGGGATGGGGATGGGGAC
>NW_023303633.1:0-1076 GCF_011077185.1 Oxyura jamaicensis | reverse complement strand
CAATGAAGCCTGCAAGGCCCTGGGTAAAGGCAGTGTTTAGGCTGCTTCTAGATCCACAGTTTCTTTGCTTATTCCACAGCCTCATGTCCACTTGCTTAGAAGCTGGGAAGACTGCAAGCACTCCTAGTGTTTTTCATCCCCTCTGGGTAAAGGTAGACAAATTTTCCCTGGCTAGCAAAGCAGAAATGACAAAGAGACCCCCCTCTGGGTCTTCCCAATGCTCATCACATCACCCAGACTGGCTAAGTAGAGATGCTCCAGTAGAGATGCAGAGAGATGCAGTACAGATGGTGGTAGAGATGCTCTAGCATGGACATGACACACTTGGACAGCATCTTTGCTCTCACAGCAACTGATGGCTTGGTTCTTCACATCAAGCAGAGCAGTTTCTTTGCCTGCGGAACCTGCAGGCTGACCTCTCGTGTGTATCTGTGTTGGACTGAGGGTAAGGTTTGGAACACATGCTCACGCTGTATTCACTTGAACTTGTAGAAGAGAGAGCAGGAAGATAACCTGCGGATCAGTTTCTTAGGTTTCTGTCTGTCTGTCTCTCTGTTGGTCTGTCTGTCCATCTATCTATCTATCTATCTGCATGCATATCTATTTAATTCTTGATTTCCTTATTTAAAGATATCTTTTGTTCACTAACATGAATCCTCTGCCTGTTACTAAGGTATGGGACACAGCTGGACACTATCATAGTGTATAAATTCTTTTCATCTCGTCCTTGGTAGGGTTACTGTAGTTTAAAAATAACTGTGCATAAAATTACCTGCTTTTACTCTTTAACAATATAAATATATATATATGTCTACTTCTTCTATTCTAAAGTCCTATAAAGAGGAGTGAACTCCAAAGGAAAGAGAACCCAGTTGGATTTCCATTTCTCAATTAACCAGTAAAAAATCCCGTCCTACTCTTGTCTAAGAAGATTTCATTGCACAGGAGTTCTTTGCCTAACCCTGCAGTTACCCCCTAGGCACTGCAATTGCTTCCTTGTTCTTCTCCGTCACTTGTTTCTCATGTTGACTTTTCTAACCAATCCTTCATGGTCCAACATTGGCTGTATTGACCTC
>NW_023303632.1:0-3463 GCF_011077185.1 Oxyura jamaicensis | reverse complement strand
AAAGCTAGAAACAAGACTTTCTGGTCCTCAGTTGAAAAAGACTATATGTGAAACGAGTGGAATACAGGCCTAAAGTGAAACAGATACAAAAATCTAGTCCTTGAATAAAGATTTTGCTCTAGCTGGGACCTGTCTATCTTTGGTGTAAACAGGCCAGTTCAAGGATGCTCAAAACTATGCTGCAGGTAAAAGGCTCTTCAGAGTGCAGTGCCCTTCCTAACTCATTTCATAGGGTCACACTTCTATGATATGAGATCCTCCCAAATTACCAGTCTCCAGTGGCCACTACTCCTGTTGTTCTTTGGGTCACTTTTATCTTTGCAGTAGAATAAGAAGTCTGGAATGAGCTAAATAATCTTTCTTTGCAACAGTTGGTATTTCTCTCTAGGAAAATGAAGAAGATTTACAACTCCTAAAGCTGTGAGAGTAATCAGAATTGCGTTTACAACTCTCTATCTTCAGTTACTAAATAAGCAGAGGCCTTACATGCAGTTCCTTATGCCTAAGGACAGAACCCATTCTCCCAAAACAAACTAGGAATTCAGGTGTTTTTCAAACCAGATCCTCAAACCAAAAGCAAACTTTGAAGATGTTCAAAGTCTGCTCTGTGATTTTACATATATGGGACCCTTCCCTATTTCACAGTTGCCCTGAAAGAGAAAATAGAAGGACGGCATTCTTCTACACATTGCAGGCCTTAAAACTCTTTTTGAATTGCCTCTCCCACCATTTATCTTTATTCCTCTGCTCATTCTTTCCCATACCATGTGCTTGTGATGCAAATGCAGGAACAGCACGTGGCCTCACAACCCATGCTCACAGCAGAGATGTTGTAGCTCCAAGATTACTGCACTTATAGAGCTGGAAGAGTTAATGAAGAGTAAATGGCAATAAGCAACTTGAGAAGAGGGAGAGATGTTAAGAATTGAGGCATTGTATTCTGAATTAATGGTTAGTACACAGAAAGGAAATTAAAAGCTTTTCCTGTTATAGGCAGTTGGGATTGGTACAGGGTCTGCTCACACTTTTAGAAGAAAAAAAAAAAGAAAAAAAAAGAAAAGAAAAGAAAAGAAAAGAAAAGAAAAGAAAAGAAAAAAGAAAAGCTCTCTTGCACACATCAGTGACCAGTTAGGCTGCAAACTCAACTACTCCCCAAATAAGGCAGGAGTATCTACAGGCAGTAGTTTGCATGATATAACATCATCCATCTTGTTCTTTTGAATATTATGTTTGTTCTTTTATCTGTCTGTTTTACAGCTCCTTGCTCCTTGCTCTACAGTTCCCTGCATGTAACTGGCACTGAAATGAAGGAGATGGAAAGCAATCACGACCTCGTGGGTACTGTCTGTTTAGCCATTTCTCCCAGTGGTAAACTGAAAGCCAAGCAAAAGGGTGCAAGCCGGTGTATCTAGAAATAATGTCAAATAATTACAGACTAAGAAAAACAAACATTTTTTTCTTTCACAGGTTTCAGAGGAAAGCCTAACTGAAGGCTCGGGACCAATACAATCCAATTCTGTACATAAAAGAGTTGCCACCTTCCTTTTTGCCCAGAGGCCAATGCTTGCAATCTGCCTGCAATTACTTGTGTCTAGAGGCAGCTTAGGGTTTGCTAGGTGAGAAGGTATTATATGGAGTGTGCACATGTACGCTGCCAACCTTGACTACACAAAATCTCCTTTACACATAAGCAGACAATCATCTAGCAGAGTATAAAATCCTTAATTAGCTTATCGCAATCACTTTAAGGTGAGTGAGGAGATGCTTTCTACCACCGGGTAGCATTTGTACGGTGATACAAGTTCACTGTGCTGATGGTAGCCAGCTCTGAGATGTTATTCCCACTTTTGTTATACAAGGGGGAAATTGTAGAAATCACCAGACTTTCCCATTTTAATGGAATCTTTTTGCGGGTTGTGATAAAGAAGTCTCTGTAGTAAGTTGGATAGAATTAGGTCACGGCAACATGCAGTCGGTCTCTGAGTCTGCCAGATATTTCAGTGTTGACCTTTACTGTCCACAGTGCTGGCATTAATTGTGACTAAAGAGTACTTACCACTTTTAGTCTTCACAAAAATCTTACTGCTTACTAATGATAATGCAGCGTCTGTTGGTAGCTTGGTGCAGCCTCTTTATCACTGTGTAGCACCTATCGCCACTGTAGCAGACCACAATAATGACCTCCCAGGTAGTGTTACATTTAGATGTTGCCTCTGGAAATCACTTGGCACAACGACCCCATGTCTGTATAGTACAGAGGATGTGAATTCCAGTTGTCCTGCACCTTGCTAGGTAAAATATCATGCTACAAATTCAAGGTAAATATGGTACTACTCTGTTATTTATTATTTCATATTTACTTCCTGGGATATGAATTAGTACCAGGGCAATGACAAAAACAATTTCAGACAGAAAGACATGAAGTCTACATCTTCCCCTATGGCTGGCTGAAAATCTGCGATGCAAGGTACTGTGTGTCTGACTTAGCTCTTTTGGAAACTGCAAGGGAACTTCCAGAAAGATGTTGATCTTTTCCCACTACTTGAAAGCAGTATGAAAAAATGACAGGAAAGGGAAGGAAGTTCCAGCTGGCTACAGAACACTGCTGTATTGAAACAGAGAAACTTAATCTGACAGCACTGAGTAGGAGGAGCAGAGCTTTCACAAAAAGGTGCAAGGTCTTTTGCAAGGGGATGAGTACTTGGGAAGCAGCAGGTTATTATCCTCTGCAAGCAGGAAAAAGATCACAGTAACAATATGAGCTGTGTGGGAGATCCTTCACAATATGCATTGATTCAAGAAAGATGTGTGTGTAATTCTAATCTTATTGTTTGAAAGAAAAAATAAAACACTTATGGAAAATGTATTCCTAAACTTAATGAAATCAATCACAGTCGAATAGCCTTAATGCTAAGATATCTGCCCACAGTCTAATCAGAGAGAGGGTTTATGAAGTGAACACCTTCTGACTACTATGGCAGTGTCAGCCAACTCTTGCTTAAATAAAGCAGCCAGTAAAGCTGCATAATCTAAGAATTTTTGTAAGATGCAGATTTCATAGCTATGGAGATACTCTCCTTAAAGCAAAAGAAACAGGATTATTAATAACTGCTATTGTAGGTTACCACCCTCCAGACTTTTTATGGATAAGATTTAACATTTCCATCTTTAAGTACTCTTTCTTTTAAAAAACTTTATTTTTTTTGAAGCTTTCAATCTTCTCAACAAGTTTTCTCATGAAATCCAGTTAATTCTGGTACTATTAATTTTCTTTTTTTCTTTTTTCTTTTTTTTCCTTAAAGATTTGCCCTTCTTAACAGTTCAGACAAAAATCTAATTGGCCCAAAGCATCACAATAAAGCAATGATACATCCTGTATGAAGAGGTGAGGTATAGAGAAGGACTTCTGTAAGGGGAGGTAAGGGGGGTAATTTTCACAGTCATGTTTTTTTTTTTTTTTTTT